>NW_028151827.1:0-101586 GCF_964638095.1 Poromitra crassiceps
TGTTGACACCAGAGAGGCTAAGACCGCATTGACTCAGTGCGGTATTCAGCCTATCTGGTGTCAAGTCTGATTTTGGAAAAAAAAAAAAAAAATCCAAAATCAGACAGAGTGTTGAGACCAGAGAGGCTAAGACCGCATTGACTCAGTGCAGTATTCAGCCTCTCTGGTGTCAAGTCTGATTTTGAAAAAAAAAAAAATCAAAATCAGACAGTGTTGACACCAGAGAGGCTAAGACCGCATTGACTCAGTGCGGTATTCAGCCTCTCTGGTGTAAGTCTGATTTTGGAAAAAAAAAAAAAATCCAAAATCAGACAGAGTGTTGAGACCAGAGAGGCTAAGACCGCATTGACTCAGTGCGGTATTCAGCCTCTCTGGTGTCAAGTCTGATTTTGGAAAAAAAAAAAAAAATCCAAAATCAGACAGAGTGTTGAGACCAGAGAGGCTAAGACCGCATTGACTCAGTGCGTATTCAGCCTCTCTGGTGTCAAGTCTGATTTTGGAAAAAAAAAAAAAAAAAATCCAAAATCAGACAGAGTGTTGACACCAGAGAGGCTAAGACCGCATTGACTCAGTGCGGTATTCAGCCTCTCTGGTGTCAAGTCTGATTTTGGAAAAAAAAAAAAAAAATCCAAAATCAGACAGAGTGTTGACACCAGAGAGGCTAAGACCGCATTGACTCAGTGCGGTATTCAGCCTCTCTGGTGTCAAGTCTGATTTTGGAAAAAAAAAAAAAAAAATCCAAAATCAGACAGAGTGTTGAGACCAGAGAGGCTAAGACCGCATTGACTCAGTGCAGTATTCAGCCTCTCTGGTGTCAAGTCTGATTTTGAAAAAAAAAAAAAAAATCCAAAATCAGACAGTGTTGACACCAGAGAGGCTAAGACCGCATTGACTCAGTGCGGTATTCAGCCTCTCTGGTGTCAAGTCTGATTTTGGAAGAAAAAAAAAAAAATCCAAAATCAGACAGAGTGTTGAGACCAGAGAGGCTAAGACCGCATTGACTCAGTGCGGTATTCAGCCTCTCTGGTGTCAAGTCTGATTTTGGAAAAAAAAAAAAAAAAATCCAAAATCAGACAGAGTGTTGAGACCAGAGAGGCTAAGACCGCATTGACTCAGTGCGGTATTCAGCCTCTCTGGTGTCAAGTCTGATTTTGGAAAAAAAAAAAAAAAATCCAAAATCAGACAGAGTGTTGACACCAGAGAGGCTAAGACCGCATTGACTCAGTGCGGTATTCAGCCTCTCTGGTGTCAAGTCTGATTTTGGAAAAAAAAAAAAAAAAATCCAAAATCAGACAGAGTGTTGAGACCAGAGAGGCTAAGACCGCATTGACTCAGTGCAGTATTCAGCCTCTCTGGTGTCAAGTCTGATTTTGAAAAAAAAAAAAAAATCCAAAATCAGACAGTGTTGACACCAGAGAGGCTAAGACCGCATTGACTCAGTGCGGTATTCAGCCTCTCTGGTGTCAAGTCTGATTTTGGAAGAAAAAAAAAAAAATCCAAAATCAGACAGAGTGTTGAGACCAGAGAGGCTAAGACCGCATTGACTCAGTGCGGTATTCAGCCTCTCTGGTGTCAAGTCTGATTTTGGAAAAAAAAAAAAAAAATCCAAAATCAGACAGAGTGTTGAGACCAGAGAGGCTAAGACCGCATTGACTCAGTGCGGTATTCAGCCTCTCTGGTGTCAAGTCTGATTTTGGAAAAAAAAAAAAAAAAATCCAAAATCAGACAGAGTGTTGACACCAGAGAGGCTAAGACCGCATTGACTCAGTGCGGTATTCAGCCTCTCTGGTGTCAAGTCTGATTTTGGAAAAAAAAAAAAAAAATCCAAAATCAGACAGAGTGTTGACACCAGAGAGGCTAAGACCGCATTGACTCAGTGCGGTATTCAGCCTCTCTGGTGTCAAGTCTGATTTTGGAAAAAAAAAAAAAAAAATCCAAAATCAGACAGAGTGTTGAGACCAGAGAGGCTAAGACCGCATTGACTCAGTGCAGTATTCAGCCTCTCTGGTGTCAAGTCTGATTTTGAAAAAAAAAAAAAAATCCAAAATCAGACAGTGTTGACACCAGAGAGGCTAAGACCGCATTGACTCAGTGCGGTATTCAGCCTCTCTGGTGTCAAGTCTGATTTTGGAAGAAAAAAAAAAAAATCCAAAATCAGACAGAGTGTTGAGACCAGAGAGGCTAAGACCGCATTGACTCAGTGCGGTATTCAGCCTCTCTGGTGTCAAGTCTGATTTTGGAAAAAAAAAAAAAAAAAATCCAAAATCAGACAGAGTGTTGAGACCAGAGAGGCTAAGACCGCATTGACTCAGTGCGGTATTCAGCCTCTCTGGTGTCAAGTCTGATTTTGGAAAAAAAAAAAAAAAATCCAAAATCAGACAGAGTGTTGACACCAGAGAGGCTAAGACCGCATTGACTCAGTGCGGTATTCAGCCTCTCTGGTGTCAAGTCTGATTTTGGAAAAAAAAAAAAAAAAATCCAAAATCAGACAGAGTGTTGAGACCAGAGAGGCTAAGACCGCATTGACTCAGTGCAGTATTCAGCCTCTCTGGTGTCAAGTCTGATTTTGAAAAAAAAAAAAAAATCCAAAATCAGACAGTGTTGACACCAGAGAGGCTAAGACCGCATTGACTCAGTGCGGTATTCAGCCTCTCTGGTGTCAAGTCTGATTTTGGAAGAAAAAAAAAAATCCAAAATCAGACAGAGTGTTGAGACCAGAGAGGCTAAGACCGCATTGACTCAGTGCGGTATTCAGCCTCTCTGGTGTCAAGTCTGATTTTGGAAAAAAAAAAAAAAAAAATCCAAAATCAGACAGAGTGTTGAGACCAGAGAGGCTAAGACCGCATTGACTCAGTGCGGTATTCAGCCTCTCTGGTGTCAAGTCTGGTTTTGGTTAAAAAAAAAAAAAAAATCCAAAATCAGACAGAGTGTTGAGACCAGAGAGGCTAAGACCGCATTGACTCAGTGCGGTATTCAGCCTCTCTGGTGTCAAGTCTGATTTTGGAAAAAAAAAAAAAAAATCCAAAATCAGACAGAGTGTTGACACAAGAGAGGCTAAGACCGCATTGACTGAGTGCGGTATTCAGCCTCTCTGGTGTCAAGTCTGATTTTGGAAAAAAAAAAAAAAAATCCAAAATCAGACAGAGTGTTGAGACCAGAGAGGCTAAGACCGCATTGACTCAGTGCGGTATTCAGCCTCTCTGGTGTCAAGTCTGATTTTGGAAAAAAAAAAAAAAAAAATCCAAAATCAGACAGAGTGTTGAGACCAGAGAGGCTAAGACCGCATTGACTCAGTGCGGTATTCAGCCTCTCTGGTGTCAAGTCTGATTTTGGAAAAAAAAAAAAAAAATCCAAAATCAGACAGAGTGTTGACACAAGAGAGGCTAAGACCGCATTGACTGAGTGCGGTATTCAGCCTCTCTGGTGTCAAGTCTGATTTTGGAAAAAAAAAAAAAAAATCCAAAATCAGACAGAGTGTTGACACCAGAGAGGCTAAGACCGCATTGACTCAGTGCAGTATTCAGCCTCTCTGGTGTCAAGTCTGATTTTGAAAAAAAAAAAAAATCCAAAATCAGAAAGTGTTGACACCAGAGAGGCTAAGACCGCATTGACTCAGTGCGGTATTCAGCCTCTCTGGTGTCAAGTCTGATTTTGGAAAAAAAAAAAAAAAATCCAAAATCAGACAGAGTGTTGAGACCAGAGAGGCTAAGACCGCATTGACTCAGTGCAGTATTCAGCCTCTCTGGTGTCAAGTCTGATTTTGAAAAAAAAAAAAAAATCCAAAATCAGACAGAGTGTTGACACCAGAGAGGCTAAGACCGCATTGACTCAGTGCGGTATTCAGCCTCTCTGGTGTCAAGTTTGATTTTGGGAAAAAAAAAAAAAAATCCAAAATCAGACAGAGTGTTGACACCAGAGAGGCTAAGACCGCATTGACTCAGTGCGGTATTCAGCCTCTCTGGTGTCAAGTCTGATTTTGGAAAAAAAAAAAAAAAAATCCAAAATCAGACAGAGTGTTGAGACCAGAGAGGCTAAGACCGCATTGACTCAGTGCAGTATTCAGCCTCTCTGGTGTCAAGTCTGATTTTGAAAAAAAAAAAAAATCCAAAATCAGACAGTGTTGACACCAGAGAGGCTAAGACCGCATTGACTCAGTGCGGTATTCAGCCTCTCTGGTGTCAAGTCTGATTTTGGAAGAAAAAAAAAAAAAATCCAAAATCAGACAGAGTGTTGAGACCAGAGAGGCTAAGACCGCATTGACTCAGTGCGGTATTCAGCCTCTCTGGTGTCAAGTCTGATTTTGGAAAAAAAAAAAAAAATCCAAAATCAGACAGAGTGTTGAGACCAGAGAGGCTAAGACCGCATTGACTCAGTGCGGTATTCAGCCTCTCTGGTGTCAAGTCTGATTTTGGAAAAAAAAAAAAAAAAAATCCAAAATCAGACAGAGTGTTGACACCAGAGAGGCTAAGACCGCATTGACTCAGTGCGGTATTCAGCCTCTCTGGTGTCAAGTCTGATTTTGGAAAAAAAAAAAAAAATCCAAAATCAGACAGAGTGTTGACACCAGAGAGGCTAAGACCGCATTGACTCAGTGCAGTATTCAGCCTCTCTGGTGTCAAGTCTGATTTTGGAAAAAAAAAAAAAAAAATCCAAAATCAGACAGAGTGTTGAGACCAGAGAGGCTAAGACCGCATTGACTCAGTGCAGTATTCAGCCTCTCTGGTGTCAAGTCTGATTTTGAAAAAAAAAAAAAATCCAAAATCAGACAGTGTTGACACCAGAGAGGCTAAGACCGCATTGACTCAGTGCGGTATTCAGCCTCTCTGGTGTCAAGTCTGATTTTGGAAGAAAAAAAAAAAAATCCAAAATCAGACAGAGTGTTGAGACCAGAGAGGCTAAGACCGCATTGACTCAGTGCGGTATTCAGCCTCTCTGGTGTCAAGTCTGATTTTGGAAAAAAAAAAAAAAAATCCAAAATCAGACAGAGTGTTGACACAAGAGAGGCTAAGACCGCATTGACTGAGTGCGGTATTCAGCCTCTCTGGTGTCAAGTCTGATTTTGGAAAAAAAAAAAAAAAATCCAAAATCAGACAGAGTGTTGAGACCAGAGAGGCTAAGACCGCATTGACTCAGTGCGGTATTCAGCCTCTCTGGTGTCAAGTCTGATTTTGGAAAAAAAAAAAAAAAAAATCCAAAATCAGACAGAGTGTTGAGACCAGAGAGGCTAAGACCGCATTGACTCAGTGCGGTATTCAGCCTCTCTGGTGTCAAGTCTGATTTTGAAAAAAAAAAAAAAATCCAAAATCAGACAGAGTGTTGACACCAGAGAGGCTAAGACCGCATTGACTCAGTGCGGTATTCAGCCTCTCTGGTGTCAAGTTTGATTTTGGAAAAAAAAAAAAAAAATCCAAAATCAGACAGAGTGTTGACACCAGAGAGGCTAAGACCGCATTGACTCAGTGCGGTATTCAGCCTCTCTGGTGTCAAGTCTGATTTTGGAAAAAAAAAAAAAAAAAATCCAAAATCAGACAGAGTGTTGAGACCAGAGAGGCTAAGACCGCATTGACTCAGTGCAGTATTCAGCCTCTCTGGTGTCAAGTCTGATTTTGAAAAAAAAAAAAAATCCAAAATCAGACAGTGTTGACACCAGAGAGGCTAAGACCGCATTGACTCAGTGCGGTATTCAGCCTCTCTGGTGTCAAGTCTGATTTTGGAAGAAAAAAAAAAAAATCCAAAATCAGACAGAGTGTTGAGACCAGAGAGGCTAAGACCGCATTGACTCAGTGCGGTATTCAGCCTCTCTGGTGTCAAGTCTGATTTTGGAAAAAAAAAAAAAAAATCCAAAATCAGACAGAGTGTTGAGACCAGAGAGGCTAAGACCGCATTGACTCAGTGCGGTATTCAGCCTCTCTGGTGTCAAGTCTGATTTTGGAAAAAAAAAAAAAAAAAATCCAAAATCAGACAGAGTGTTGACACCAGAGAGGCTAAGACCGCATTGACTCAGTGCGGTATTCAGCCTCTCTGGTGTCAAGTCTGATTTTGGAAAAAAAAAAAAAAAATCCAAAATCAGACAGAGTGTTGACACCAGAGAGGCTAAGACCGCATTGACTCAGTGCGGTATTCAGCCTCTCTGGTGTCAAGTCTGATTTTGGAAAAAAAAAAAAAAAAATCCAAAATCAGACAGAGTGTTGAGACCAGAGAGGCTAAGACCGCATTGACTCAGTGCAGTATTCAGCCTCTCTGGTGTCAAGTCTGATTTTGAAAAAAAAAAAAAATCCAAAATCAGACAGTGTTGACACCAGAGAGGCTAAGACCGCATTGACTCAGTGCGGTATTCAGCCTCTCTGGTGTCAAGTCTGATTTTGGAAGAAAAAAAAAAAAATCCAAAATCAGACAGAGTGTTGAGACCAGAGAGGCTAAGACCGCATTGACTCAGTGCGGTATTCAGCCTCTCTGGTGTCAAGTCTGATTTTGGAAAAAAAAAAAAAAAAAATCCAAAATCAGACAGAGTGTTGAGACCAGAGAGGCTAAGACCGCATTGACTCAGTGCGGTATTCAGCCTCTCTGGTGTCAAGTCTGGTTTTGGAAAAAAAAAAAAAAAAAATCCAAAATCAGACAGAGTGTTGAGACCAGAGAGGCTAAGACCGCATTGACTCAGTGCGGTATTCAGCCTCTCTGGTGTCAAGTCTGATTTTGGAAAAAAAAAAAAAAATCCAAAATCAGACAGAGTGTTGAGACCAGAGAGGCTAAGACCGCATTGACTCAGTGCGGTATTCAGCCTCTCTGGTGTCAAGTCTGATTTTGGAAAAAAAAAAAAAAATCCAAAATCAGACAGAGTGTTGAGACCAGAGAGGCTAAGACCGCATTGACTCAGTGCGGTATTCAGCCTCTCTGGTGTCAAGTCTGATTTTGGAAAAAAAAAAATCCAAAATCCAAAATCAGACAGAGTGTTGACACCAGAGAGGCTAAGACCGCATTGACTCAGTGCGGTATTCAGCCTCTCTGGTGTCAAGTCTGATTTTGGAAAAAAAAAAAAAAATCCAAAATCAGACAGAGTGTTGACACCAGAGAGGCTAAGACCGCATTGACTCAGTGCGGTATTCAGCCTCTCTGGTGTCAAGTCTGATTTTTGGAAAAAAAAAAAAAATCCAAAATCAGACAGAGTGTTGAGACCAGAGAGGCTAAGACCGCATTGACTCAGTGCAGTATTCAGCCTCTCTGGTGTCAAGTCTGATTTTGGAAAAAAAAAAAAATCCAAAATCAGACAGAGTGTTGACACCAGAGAGGCTAAGACCGCATTGACTCAGTGCGGTATTCAGCCTCTCTGGTGTCAAGTCTGATTTTTGAAAAAAAAAAAAAAAAATCCAAAATCAGACAGAGTGTTGAGACCAGAGAGGCTAAGACCGCATTGACTCAGTGCGGTATTCAGCCTCTCTGGTGTCAAGTCTGATTTTGGAAAAAAAAAAAAAAATCCAAAATCAGACAGAGTGTTGAGACCAGAGAGGCTAAGACCGCATTGACTCAGTGCGGTATTCAGCCTCTCTGGTGTCAAGTCTGATTTTGGAAAAAAAAAAAAATCCAAAATCCAAAATCAGACAGAGTGTTGAGACCAGAGAGGCTAAGAGCGCATTGACTCAGTGCGGTATTCAGCCTCTCTGGTGTCAAGTCTGATTTTGGAAAAAAAAAAATCCAAAATCCAAAATCAGACAGAGTGTTGACACCAGAGAGGCTAAGACCGCATTGACTCAGTGCGGTATTCAGCCTCTCTGGTGTCAAGTCTGATTTTGGAAAAAAAAAAAAAAATCCAAAATCAGACAGAGTGTTGACACCAGAGAGGCTAAGAGCGCATTGACTCAGTGCAGTATTCAGCCTCTCTGGTGTCAAGTCTGATTTTGGAAAAAAAAAAAAATCCAAAATCAGACAGAGTGTTGACACCAGAGAGGCTAAGACCGCATTGACTCAGTGCGGTATTCAGCCTCTCTGGTGTCAAGTCTGATTTTGGAAAAAAAAAAAAAAAATCCAAAATCAGACAGAGTGTTGACACCAGAGAGGCTAAGACCGCATTGACTCAGTGCGGTATTCAGCCTCTCTGGTGTCAAGTCTGATTTTGGAAAAAAAAAAAAAAAAATCCAAAATCAGACAGAGTGTTGAGACCAGAGAGGCTAAGACCGCATTGACTCAGTGCAGTATTCAGCCTCTCTGGTGTCAAGTCTGATTTTGAAAAAAAAAAAAAAATCCAAAATCAGACAGTGTTGACACCAGAGAGGCTAAGACCGCATTGACTCAGTGCGGTATTCAGCCTCTCTGGTGTCAAGTCTGATTTTGGAAGAAAAAAAAAAAATCCAAAATCAGACAGAGTGTTGAGACCAGAGAGGCTAAGACCGCATTGACTCAGTGCGGTATTCAGCCTCTCTGGTGTCAAGTCTGATTTTGGAAAAAAAAAAAAAAAAAATCCAAAATCAGACAGAGTGTTGAGACCAGAGAGGCTAAGACCGCATTGACTCAGTGCGGTATTCAGCCTCTCTGGTGTCAAGTCTGGTTTTGGTTAAAAAAAAAAAAAAAAATCCAAAATCAGACAGAGTGTTGAGACCAGAGAGGCTAAGACCGCATTGACTCAGTGCGGTATTCAGCCTCTCTGGTGTCAAGTCTGATTTTGGAAAAAAAAAAAAAAATCCAAAATCAGACAGAGTGTTGACACCAGAGAGGCTAAGACCGCATTGACTCAGTGCGGTATTCAGCCTCTCTGGTGTCAAGTCTGATTTTTGAAAAAAAAAAAAAAAAAATCCAAAATCAGACAGAGTGTTGAGACCAGAGAGGCTAAGACCGCATTGACTCAGTGCGGTATTCAGCCTCTCTGGTGTCAAGTCTGATTTTGGAAAAAAAAAAAAAAAATCCAAAATCAGACAGAGTGTTGACACAAGAGAGGCTAAGACCGCATTGACTGAGTGCGGTATTCAGCCTCTCTGGTGTCAAGTCTGATTTTGGAAAAAAAAAAAAAAAATCCAAAATCAGACAGAGTGTTGAGACCAGAGAGGCTAAGACCGCATTGACTCAGTGCGGTATTCAGCCTCTCTGGTGTCAAGTCTGATTTTGGAAAAAAAAAAAAAAAATCCAAAATCAGACAGAGTGTTGACACCAGAGAGGCTAAGACCGCATTGACTCAGTGCAGTATTCAGCCTCTCTGGTGTCAAGTCTGATTTTGAAAAAAAAAAAAAATCCAAAATCAGACAGTGTTGACACCAGAGAGGCTAAGACCGCATTGACTCAGTGCGGTATTCAGCCTCTCTGGTGTCAAGTCTGGTTTTGGTTAAAAAAAAAAAAAAAAATCCAAAATCAGACAGAGTGTTGAGACCAGAGAGGCTAAGACCGCATTGACTCAGTGCGGTATTCAGCCTCTCTGGTGTCAAGTCTGATTTTGGAAAAAAAAAAAAATCCAAAATCCAAAATCAGACAGAGTGTTGAGACCAGAGAGGCTAAGAGCGCATTGACTCAGTGCGGTATTCAGCCTCTCTGGTGTCAAGTCTGATTTTGGAAAAAAAAAAATCCAAAATCCAAAATCAGACAGAGTGTTGACACCAGAGAGGCTAAGACCGCATTGACTCAGTGCGGTATTCAGCCTCTCTGGTGTCAAGTCTGATTTTGGAAAAAAAAAAAAAAATCCAAAATCAGACAGAGTGTTGACACCAGAGAGGCTAAGAGCGCATTGACTCAGTGCAGTATTCAGCCTCTCTGGTGTCAAGTCTGATTTTGGAAAAAAAAAAAATCCAAAATCAGACAGAGTGTTGACACCAGAGAGGCTAAGACCGCATTGACTCAGTGCGGTATTCAGCCTCTCTGGTGTCAAGTCTGATTTTGGAAAAAAAAAAAAAAAATCCAAAATCAGACAGAGTGTTGACACCAGAGAGGCTAAGACCGCATT
This sequence comes from Poromitra crassiceps, assembly GCF_964638095.1. NCBI lineage: Eukaryota > Metazoa > Chordata > Actinopteri > Beryciformes > Melamphaidae > Poromitra > Poromitra crassiceps. The sequence goes on from NW_028151827.1 coordinate 9,920, forward strand.
GACTCAGTGCGGTATTCAGCCTCTCTGGTGTCAAGTCTGATTTTGGAAAAAAAAAAAAAAAAATCCAAAATCAGACAGAGTGTTGAGACCAGAGAGGCTAAGACCGCATTGACTCAGTGCAGTATTCAGCCTCTCTGGTGTCAAGTCTGATTTTGAAAAAAAAAAAAAAATCCAAAATCAGACAGTGTTGACACCAGAGAGGCTAAGACCGCATTGACTCAGTGCGGTATTCAGCCTCTCTGGTGTCAAGTCTGATTTTGGAAGAAAAAAAAAAATCCAAAATCAGACAGAGTGTTGAGACCAGAGAGGCTAAGACCGCATTGACTCAGTGCGGTATTCAGCCTCTCTGGTGTCAAGTCTGATTTTGGAAAAAAAAAAAAAAAAAATCCAAAATCAGACAGAGTGTTGAGACCAGAGAGGCTAAGACCGCATTGACTCAGTGCGGTATTCAGCCTCTCTGGTGTCAAGTCTGGTTTTGGTTAAAAAAAAAAAAAAAATCCAAAATCAGACAGAGTGTTGAGACCAGAGAGGCTAAGACCGCATTGACTCAGTGCGGTATTCAGCCTCTCTGGTGTCAAGTCTGATTTTGGAAAAAAAAAAAAAAATCCAAAATCAGACAGAGTGTTGACACCAGAGAGGCTAAGACCGCATTGACTCAGTGCGGTATTCAGCCTCTCTGGTGTCAAGTCTGATTTTTGAAAAAAAAAAAAAAAAAATCCAAAATCAGACAGAGTGTTGAGACCAGAGAGGCTAAGACCGCATTGACTCAGTGCGGTATTCAGCCTCTCTGGTGTCAAGTCTGATTTTGGAAAAAAAAAAAAAAAATCCAAAATCAGACAGAGTGTTGACACAAGAGAGGCTAAGACCGCATTGACTGAGTGCGGTATTCAGCCTCTCTGGTGTCAAGTCTGATTTTGGAAAAAAAAAAAAAAAATCCAAAATCAGACAGAGTGTTGAGACCAGAGAGGCTAAGACCGCATTGACTCAGTGCGGTATTCAGCCTCTCTGGTGTCAAGTCTGATTTTGGAAAAAAAAAAAAAAAATCCAAAATCAGACAGAGTGTTGACACCAGAGAGGCTAAGACCGCATTGACTCAGTGCAGTATTCAGCCTCTCTGGTGTCAAGTCTGATTTTGAAAAAAAAAAAAAATCCAAAATCAGACAGTGTTGACACCAGAGAGGCTAAGACCGCATTGACTCAGTGCGGTATTCAGCCTCTCTGGTGTCAAGTCTGATTTTGGAAAAAAAAAAAAAAATCCAAAATCAGACAGAGTGTTGAGACCAGAGAGGCTAAGACCGCATTGACTCAGTGCAGTATTCAGCCTCTCTGGTGTCAAGTCTGATTTTGAAAAAAAAAAAAAAATCCAAAATCAGACAGAGTGTTGACACCAGAGAGGCTAAGACCGCATTGACTCAGTGCGGTATTCAGCCTCTCTGGTGTCAAGTCTGATTTTGGAAAAAAAAAAAAAAAATCCAAAATCAGACAGAGTGTTGACACCAGAGAGGCTAAGACCGCATTGACTCAGTGCGGTATTCAGCCTCTCTGGTGTCAAGTCTGATTTTGGAAAAAAAAAAAAAAAAATCCAAAATCAGACAGAGTGTTGAGACCAGAGAGGCTAAGACCGCATTGACTCAGTGCAGTATTCAGCCTCTCTGGTGTCAAGTCTGATTTTGAAAAAAAAAAAAAATCCAAAATCAGACAGTGTTGACACCAGAGAGGCTAAGACCGCATTGACTCAGTGCGGTATTCAGCCTCTCTGGTGTCAAGTCTGATTTTGGAAGAAAAAAAAAAAAATCCAAAATCAGACAGAGTGTTGAGACCAGAGAGGCTAAGACCGCATTGACTCAGTGCGGTATTCAGCCTCTCTGGTGTCAAGTCTGATTTTGGAAAAAAAAAAAAAAATCCAAAATCAGACAGAGTGTTGAGACCAGAGAGGCTAAGACCGCATTGACTCAGTGCGGTATTCAGCCTCTCTGGTGTCAAGTCTGATTTTGGAAAAAAAAAAAAAAAAAATCCAAAATCAGACAGAGTGTTGACACCAGAGAGGCTAAGACCGCATTGACTCAGTGCGGTATTCAGCCTCTCTGGTGTCAAGTCTGGTTTTGGTTAAAAAAAAAAAAAAAAATCCAAAATCAGACAGAGTGTTGAGACCAGAGAGGCTAAGACCGCATTGACTCAGTGCGGTATTCAGCCTCTCTGGTGTCAAGTCTGATTTTGGGAAAAAAAAAAAAAATCCAAAATCAGACAGAGTGTTGACACCAGAGAGGCTAAGACTGCATTGACTCAGTGTGGTATTCAGCCTCTCTGGTGTCAAGTCTGATTTTTGAAAAAAAAAAAAAAAAAATCCAAAATCAGACAGAGTGTTGAGACCAGAGAGGCTAAGACCGCATTGACTCAGTGCGGTATTCAGCCTCTCTGGTGTCAAGTCTGATTTTGGAAAAAAAAAAAAAAAATCCAAAATCAGACAGAGTGTTGACACAAGAGAGGCTAAGACCGCATTGACTGAGTGCGGTATTCAGCCTCTCTGGTGTCAAGTCTGATTTTGGAAAAAAAAAAAAAAAATCCAAAATCAGACAGAGTGTTGAGACCAGAGAGGCTAAGACCGCATTGACTCAGTGCAGTATTCAGCCTCTCTGGTGTCAAGTCTGATTTTGAAAAAAAAAAAAAATCCAAAATCAGACAGTGTTGACACCAGAGAGGCTAAGACCGCATTGACTCAGTGCGGTATTCAGCCTCTCTGGTGTCAAGTCTGATTTTGGAAGAAAAAAAAAAAATCCAAAATCAGACAGAGTGTTGAGACCAGAGAGGCTAAGACCGCATTGACTCAGTGCGGTATTCAGCCTCTCTGGTGTCAAGTCTGATTTTGGAAAAAAAAAAAAAAAAAATCCAAAATCAGACAGAGTGTTGAGACCAGAGAGGCTAAGACCGCATTGACTCAGTGCGGTATTCAGCCTCTCTGGTGTCAAGTCTGGTTTTGGTTAAAAAAAAAAAAAAAATCCAAAATCAGACAGAGTGTTGAGACCAGAGAGGCTAAGACCGCATTGACTCAGTGCGGTATTCAGCCTCTCTGGTGTCAAGTCTGATTTTGGAAAAAAAAAAAAAAATCCAAAATCAGACAGAGTGTTGACACCAGAGAGGCTAAGACCGCATTGACTCAGTGCGGTATTCAGCCTCTCTGGTGTCAAGTCTGATTTTTGAAAAAAAAAAAAAAAAAATCCAAAATCAGACAGAGTGTTGAGACCAGAGAGGCTAAGACCGCATTGACTCAGTGCGGTATTCAGCCTCTCTGGTGTCAAGTCTGATTTTGGAAAAAAAAAAAAAAATCCAAAATCAGACAGAGTGTTGACACAAGAGAGGCTAAGACCGCATTGACTGAGTGCAGTATTCAGCCTCTCTGGTGTCAAGTCTGATTTTGGAAAAAAAAAAAAAAAATCCAAAATCAGACAGAGTGTTGAGACCAGAGAGGCTAAGACCGCATTGACTCAGTGCGGTATTCAGCCTCTCTGGTGTCAAGTCTGATTTTGGAAAAAAAAAAAAAAATCCAAAATCAGACAGAGTGTTGAGACCAGAGAGGCTAAGACCGCATTGACTCAGTGCGGTATTCAGCCTCTCTGGTGTCAAGTCTGATTTTGGAAAAAAAAAAAAAAAATCCAAAATCAGACAGAGTGTTGACACCAGAGAGGCTAAGACCGCATTGACTCAGTGCAGTATTCAGCCTCTCTGGTGTCAAGTCTGATTTTGAAAAAAAAAAAAAAATCCAAAATCAGACAGTGTTGACACCAGAGAGGCTAAGACCGCATTGACTCAGTGCGGTATTCAGCCTCTCTGGTGTCAAGTCTGATTTTGGAAAAAAAAAAAAAAATCCAAAATCAGACAGAGTGTTGAGACCAGAGAGGCTAAGACCGCATTGACTCAGTGCAGTATTCAGCCTCTCTGGTGTCAAGTCTGATTTTGAAAAAAAAAAAAAAATCCAAAATCAGACAGAGTGTTGACACCAGAGAGGCTAAGACCGCATTGACTCAGTGCGATATTCAGCCTCTCTGGTGTCAAGTCTGATTTTGAAAAAAAAAAAAATCCAAAATCAGACAGTGTTGACACCAGAGAGGCTAAGACCGCATTGACTCAGTGCGGTATTCAGCCTCTCTGGTGTCAAGTCTGATTTTGGAAGAAAAAAAAAAAAATCCAAAATCAGACAGAGTGTTGAGACCAGAGAGGCTAAGACCGCATTGACTCAGTGCGGTATTCAGCCTCTCTGGTGTCAAGTCTGATTTTGGAAAAAAAAAAAAAAAATCCAAAATCAGACAGAGTGTTGACACAAGAGAGGCTAAGACCGCATTGACTGAGTGCGGTATTCAGCCTCTCTGGTGTCAAGTCTGATTTTGGAAAAAAAAAAAAAAAATCCAAAATCAGACAGAGTGTTGAGACCAGAGAGGCTAAGACCGCATTGACTCAGTGCGGTATTCAGCCTCTCTGGTGTCAAGTCTGATTTTGGAAAAAAAAAAAAAAAATCCAAAATCAGACAGAGTGTTGACACCAGAGAGGCTAAGACCGCATTGACTCAGTGCAGTATTCAGCCTCTCTGGTGTCAAGTCTGATTTTGAAAAAAAAAAAAAATCCAAAATCAGACAGTGTTGACACCAGAGAGGCTAAGACCGCATTGACTCAGTGCGGTATTCAGCCTCTCTGGTGTCAAGTCTGATTTTGGAAAAAAAAAAAAAAATCCAAAATCAGACAGAGTGTTGAGACCAGAGAGGCTAAGACCGCATTGACTCAGTGCAGTATTCAGCCTCTCTGGTGTCAAGTCTGATTTTGAAAAAAAAAAAAAAATCCAAAATCAGACAGAGTGTTGACACCAGAGAGGCTAAGACCGCATTGACTCAGTGCGGTATTCAGCCTCTCTGGTGTCAAGTCTGATTTTGGAAAAAAAAAAAAAAAATCCAAAATCAGACAGAGTGTTGACACCAGAGAGGCTAAGACCGCATTGACTCAGTGCGGTATTCAGCCTCTCTGGTGTCAAGTCTGATTTTGGAAAAAAAAAAAAAAAAATCCAAAATCAGACAGAGTGTTGAGACCAGAGAGGCTAAGACCGCATTGACTGAGTGCGGTATTCAGCCTCTCTGGTGTCAAGTCTGATTTTGGAAAAAAAAAAAAAAAATCCAAAATCAGACAGAGTGTTGAGACCAGAGAGGCTAAGACCGCATTGACTCAGTGCGGTATTCAGCCTCTCTGGTGTCAAGTCTGATTTTGGAAAAAAAAAAAAAAAATCCAAAATCAGACAGAGTGTTGACACCAGAGAGGCTAAGACCGCATTGACTCAGTGCAGTATTCAGCCTCTCTGGTGTCAAGTCTGATTTTGAAAAAAAAAAAAAATCCAAAATCAGACAGTGTTGACACCAGAGAGGCTAAGACCGCATTGACTCAGTGCGGTATTCAGCCTCTCTGGTGTCAAGTCTGATTTTGGAAAAAAAAAAAAAAATCCAAAATCAGACAGAGTGTTGAGACCAGAGAGGCTAAGACCGCATTGACTCAGTGCAGTATTCAGCCTCTCTGGTGTCAAGTCTGATTTTGAAAAAAAAAAAAAAATCCAAAATCAGACAGAGTGTTGACACCAGAGAGGCTAAGACCGCATTGACTCAGTGCGGTATTCAGCCTCTCTGGTGTCAAGTCTGATTTTGGAAAAAAAAAAAAAAAATCCAAAATCAGACAGAGTGTTGACACCAGAGAGGCTAAGACCGCATTGACTCAGTGCGGTATTCAGCCTCTCTGGTGTCAAGTCTGATTTTGGAAAAAAAAAAAAAAAAATCCAAAATCAGACAGAGTGTTGAGACCAGAGAGGCTAAGACCGCATTGACTCAGTGCAGTATTCAGCCTCTCTGGTGTCAAGTCTGATTTTGAAAAAAAAAAAAAATCCAAAATCAGACAGTGTTGACACCAGAGAGGCTAAGACCGCATTGACTCAGTGCGGTATTCAGCCTCTCTGGTGTCAAGTCTGATTTTGGAAGAAAAAAAAAAAAATCCAAAATCAGACAGAGTGTTGAGACCAGAGAGGCTAAGACCGCATTGACTCAGTGCGGTATTCAGCCTCTCTGGTGTCAAGTCTGATTTTGGAAAAAAAAAAAAAAATCCAAAATCAGACAGAGTGTTGAGACCAGAGAGGCTAAGACCGCATTGACTCAGTGCGGTATTCAGCCTCTCTGGTGTCAAGTCTGATTTTGGAAAAAAAAAAAAAAAAATCCAAAATCAGACAGAGTGTTGACACCAGAGAGGCTAAGACCGCATTGACTCAGTGCGGTATTCAGCCTCTCTGGTGTCAAGTCTGGTTTTGGTTAAAAAAAAAAAAAAAAATCCAAAATCAGACAGAGTGTTGAGACCAGAGAGGCTAAGACCGCATTGACTCAGTGCGGTATTCAGCCTCTCTGGTGTCAAGTCTGATTTTGGGAAAAAAAAAAAAAATCCAAAATCAGACAGAGTGTTGACACCAGAGAGGCTAAGACCGCATTGACTCAGTGCGGTATTCAGCCTCTCTGGTGTCAAGTCTGATTTTTGAAAAAAAAAAAAAAAAAATCCAAAATCAGACAGAGTGTTGAGACCAGAGAGGCTAAGACCGCATTGACTCAGTGCGGTATTCAGCCTCTCTGGTGTCAAGTCTGATTTTGGAAAAAAAAAAAAAAAATCCAAAATCAGACAGAGTGTTGACACAAGAGAGGCTAAGACCGCATTGACTGAGTGCGGTATTCAGCCTCTCTGGTGTCAAGTCTGATTTTGGAAAAAAAAAAAAAAAATCCAAAATCAGACAGAGTGTTGACACCAGAGAGGCTAAGACCGCATTGACTCAGTGCAGTATTCAGCCTCTCTGGTGTCAAGTCTGATTTTGAAAAAAAAAAAAAATCCAAAATCAGACAGTGTTGACACCAGAGAGGCTAAGACCGCATTGACTCAGTGCGGTATTCAGCCTCTCTGGTGTCAAGTCTGATTTTGGAAGAAAAAAAAAAAATCCAAAATCAGACAGAGTGTTGAGACCAGAGAGGCTAAGACCGCATTGACTCAGTGCGGTATTCAGCCTCTCTGGTGTCAAGTCTGATTTTGGAAAAAAAAAAAAAAAAAATCCAAAATCAGACAGAGTGTTGAGACCAGAGAGGCTAAGACCGCATTGACTCAGTGCGGTATTCAGCCTCTCTGGTGTCAAGTCTGGTTTTGGTTAAAAAAAAAAAAAAAAATCCAAAATCAGACAGAGTGTTGAGACCAGAGAGGCTAAGACCGCATTGACTCAGTGCGGTATTCAGCCTCTCTGGTGTCAAGTCTGATTTTGGAAAAAAAAAAAAAAATCCAAAATCAGACAGAGTGTTGACACCAGAGAGGCTAAGACCGCATTGACTCAGTGCGGTATTCAGCCTCTCTGGTGTCAAGTCTGATTTTTGAAAAAAAAAAAAAAAAAATCCAAAATCAGACAGAGTGTTGAGACCAGAGAGGCTAAGACCGCATTGACTCAGTGCGGTATTCAGCCTCTCTGGTGTCAAGTCTGATTTTGGAAAAAAAAAAAAAAAATCCAAAATCAGACAGAGTGTTGACACAAGAGAGGCTAAGACCGCATTGACTGAGTGCAGTATTCAGCCTCTCTGGTGTCAAGTCTGATTTTGGAAAAAAAAAAAAAAAATCCAAAATCAGACAGAGTGTTGAGACCAGAGAGGCTAAGACCGCATTGACTCAGTGCGGTATTCAGCCTCTCTGGTGTCAAGTCTGATTTTGGAAAAAAAAAAAAAAATCCAAAATCAGACAGAGTGTTGAGACCAGAGAGGCTAAGACCGCATTGACTCAGTGCGGTATTCAGCCTCTCTGGTGTCAAGTCTGATTTTTGAAAAAAAAAAAAAAAATCCAAAATCAGACAGAGTGTTGACACCAGAGAGGCTAAGACCGCATTGACTCAGTGCAGTATTCAGCCTCTCTGGTGTCAAGTCTGATTTTGAAAAAAAAAAAAAATCCAAAATCAGACAGTGTTGACACCAGAGAGGCTAAGACCGCATTGACTCAGTGCGGTATTCAGCCTCTCTGGTGTCAAGTCTGATTTTGGAAAAAAAAAAAAAAATCCAAAATCAGACAGAGTGTTGAGACCAGAGAGGCTAAGACCGCATTGACTCAGTGCAGTATTCAGCCTCTCTGGTGTCAAGTCTGATTTTGAAAAAAAAAAAAAAAATCCAAAATCAGACAGAGTGTTGACACCAGAGAGGCTAAGACCGCATTGACTCAGTGCGGTATTCAGCCTCTCTGGTGTCAAGTCTGATTTTGGAAAAAAAAAAAAAAAAATCCAAAATCAGACAGAGTGTTGACACCAGAGAGGCTAAGACCGCATTGACTCAGTGCGGTATTCAGCCTCTCTGGTGTCAAGTCTGATTTTGGAAAAAAAAAAAAAAAAATCCAAAATCAGACAGAGTGTTGAGACCAGAGAGGCTAAGACCGCATTGACTCAGTGCAGTATTCAGCCTCTCTGGTGTCAAGTCTGATTTTGAAAAAAAAAAAAATCCAAAATCAGACAGTGTTGACACCAGAGAGGCTAAGACCGCATTGACTCAGTGCGGTATTCAGCCTCTCTGGTGTCAAGTCTGATTTTGGAAGAAAAAAAAAAAAATCCAAAATCAGACAGAGTGTTGAGACCAGAGAGGCTAAGACCGCATTGACTCAGTGCGGTATTCAGCCTCTCTGGTGTCAAGTCTGATTTTGGAAAAAAAAAAAAAAATCCAAAATCAGACAGAGTGTTGAGAACAGAGAGGCTAAGACCGCATTGACTCAGTGCGGTATTCAGCCTCTCTGGTGTCAAGTCTGATTTTGGAAAAAAAAAAAAAAAAAATCCAAAATCAGACAGAGTGTTGACACCAGAGAGGCTAAGACCGCATTGACTCAGTGCGGTATTCAGCCTCTCTGGTGTCAAGTCTGATTTTGGAAAAAAAAAAAAAAAAATCCAAAATCAGACAGAGTGTTGAGACCAGAGAGGCTAAGACCGCATTGACTCAGTGCAGTATTCAGCCTCTCTGGTGTCAAGTCTGATTTTGAAAAAAAAAAAAAATCCAAAATCAGACAGTGTTGACACCAGAGAGGCTAAGACCGCATTGACTCAGTGCGGTATTCAGCCTCTCTGGTGTCAAGTCTGATTTTGGAAGAAAAAAAAATAAATCCAAAATCAGACAGAGTGTTGAGACCAGAGAGGCTAAGACCAAGATTCAAGATTCAAGATTCAAGTTTATTATTTGTCCCCGAAGGGCAATTTGTGTGCAGCAGACATAAAAAGCATAGCGAATACATGAAAAAACAGAACATGAACAAATTAAAACAAACAAGGAGCATGGCAGCAGTTTTCCAGCAGAAAAAGGATCAAGTAAACACAGGATAAAATAAAATAAAAACAAAAATAAAAACACACCTCAAAGGATCTATACGATGTACTTAAAAGTAGTAAAAACACGTACAATGTACTTAAAAGTAGTAAGAGACACGTGCATGAACTTAAAAGTAATAAGAGTCCAGGACTATTTGAGCTCACATAAATAGGTAGGTAAAAAATAAATAAAGATATATCTCGAATATAAAATATATAAAGAATATTTATAGCAGCAATACCTACGTAAGAAGAGAGACAAGGAGAGAGAGTGCATCATCTCCTCCGCCCAGCAGCGTTTAAGCTGCACGAGAGACAGAGAAAAGAGAGCGAGAGAGAGAGAGAGAGAGAGAGAGTGCACTATCTCCTCCTCTCAGCAGCATTTAAGGCTGTTATGGAAACAGGAACGAAGGACAGTTTATATCTGTTTCTCGTAGCCCTCGGAACCTTTAGCCGAAGGCCCGAAGGGAGCAGCACATACTCTGAACAGAGAGGATGAGTATCGTCCATGCGAATGGACATGGCCTTTTTAAGCACCTGTTTGTTAAAAATGTGGTCCAGGCTACTAAAATTTACTCCGGCTATTTTTGATGCCGCTCTCACGATCCTCCCGAGAGAGTTCCTCCCTTGAATACCAAGGTTTCCATACCAACAGATAATAGAAAAAGAGATTACAGACTCGATATAGGCACAATAAAATAGTTTCATCAGAGTCCTGTCAACCTGGAATCTAGCAAGCTTCCTTAGGCAAAAGAGACGTTGTTGACCTTTTTTGCACAGCATTTCACAGTTTAGATCGAACTTCAACTTGCTGTCAAAAATAGTGCCAAGATATTTATAATTGGTCACCAAGTCTACTTTTTGGCCGCATTGACTCAGTGCGGTATTCAGCCTCTCTGGTGTCAAGTCTGATTTTGGAAAAAAAAAAAAAAAAAATCCAAAATCAGACAGAGTGTTGAGACCAGAGAGGCTAAGACCGCATTGACTCAGTGCGGTATTCAGCCTCTCTGGTGTCAAGTCTGGTTTTGGAAAAAAAAAAAAAAAAAATCCAAAATCAGACAGAGTGTTGAGACCAGAGAGGCTAAGACCGCATTGACTCAGTGCGGTATTCAGCCTCTCTGGTGTCAAGTCTGATTTTGGAAAAAAAAAAAAAAATCCAAAATCAGACAGAGTGTTGACACCAGAGAGGCTAAGACCGCATTGACTCAGTGCGGTATTCAGCCTCTCTGGTGTCAAGTCTGATTTTTGAAAAAAAAAAAAAAAAAATCCAAAATCAGACAGAGTGTTGAGACCAGAGAGGCTAAGACCGCATTGACTCAGTGCGGTATTCAGCCTCTCTGGTGTCAAGTCTGATTTTGGAAAAAAAAAAAAAAATCCAAAATCAGACAGAGTGTTGAGACCAGAGAGGCTAAGACCGCATTGACTCAGTGCGGTATTCAGCCTCTCTGGTGTCAAGTCTGATTTTGGAAAAAAAAAAAAAAAAAATCCAAAATCAGACAGAGTGTTGACACCAGAGAGGCTAAGACCGCATTGACTCAGTGCGGTATTCAGCCTCTCTGGTGTCAAGTCTGATTTTGGAAAAAAAAAAAAAAATCCAAAATCAGACAGAGTGTTGACACCAGAGAGGCTAAGAGCGCATTGACTCAGTGCAGTATTCAGCCTCTCTGGTGTCAAGTCTGATTTTGGAAAAAAAAAAAAATCCAAAATCAGACAGAGTGTTGACACCAGAGAGGCTAAGACCGCATTGACTCAGTGCGGTATTCAGCCTCTCTGGTGTCAAGTCTGATTTTGGAAAAAAAAAAAAAATAATCCAAAATCAGACAGAGTGTTGACACCAGAGAGGCTAAGACCGCATTGACTCAGTGCGGTATTCAGCCTCTCTGGTGTCAAGTCTGATTTTGGAAAAAAAAAAAAAAAAATCCAAAATCAGACAGAGTGTTGAGACCAGAGAGGCTAAGACCGCATTGACTCAGTGCAGTATTCAGCCTCTCTGGTGTCAAGTCTGATTTTGAAAAAAAAAAAAAATCCAAAATCAGACAGTGTTGACACCAGAGAGGCTAAGACCGCATTGACTCAGTGCGGTATTCAGCCTCTCTGGTGTCAAGTCTGATTTTGGAAGAAAAAAAAAAAATCCAAAATCAGACAGAGTGTTGAGACCAGAGAGGCTAAGACCGCATTGACTCAGTGCGGTATTCAGCCTCTCTGGTGTCAAGTCTGATTTTGGAAAAAAAAAAAAAAAAAATCCAAAATCAGACAGAGTGTTGAGACCAGAGAGGCTAAGACCGCATTGACTCAGTGCGGTATTCAGCCTCTCTGGTGTCAAGTCTGGTTTTGGTTAAAAAAAAAAAAAAAAATCCAAAATCAGACAGAGTGTTGAGACCAGAGAGGCTAAGACCGCATTGACTCAGTGCGGTATTCAGCCTCTCTGGTGTCAAGTCTGATTTTGGAAAAAAAAAAAAAAATCCAAAATCAGACAGAGTGTTGACACCAGAGAGGCTAAGACCGCATTGACTCAGTGCGGTATTCAGCCTCTCTGGTGTCAAGTCTGATTTTTGAAAAAAAAAAAAAAAAAATCCAAAATCAGACAGAGTGTTGAGACCAGAGAGGCTAAGACCGCATTGACTCAGTGCGGTATTCAGCCTCTCTGGTGTCAAGTCTGATTTTGGAAAAAAAAAAAAAAAATCCAAAATCAGACAGAGTGTTGAGACCAGAGAGGCTAAGACCGCATTGACTCAGTGCAGTATTCAGCCTCTCTGGTGTCAAGTCTGATTTTGAAAAAAAAAAAAAATCCAAAATCAGACAGTGTTGACACCAGAGAGGCTAAGACCGCATTGACTCAGTGCGGTATTCAGCCTCTCTGGTGTCAAGTCTGATTTTGGAAAAAAAAAAAAAAATCCAAAATCAGACAGAGTGTTGAGACCAGAGAGGCTAAGACCGCATTGACTCAGTGCAGTATTCAGCCTCTCTGGTGTCAAGTCTGATTTTGAAAAAAAAAAAAAAATCCAAAATCAGACAGAGTGTTGACACCAGAGAGGCTAAGACCGCATTGACTCAGTGCAGTATTCAGCCTCTCTGGTGTCAAGTCTGATTTTGGAAAAAAAAAAAAAAAAATCCAAAATCAGACAGAGTGTTGACACCAGAGAGGCTAAGACTGCATTGACTCAGTGCGGTATTCAGCCTCTCTGGTGTCAAGTCTGATTTTGGAAAAAAAAAAAAAAAAATCCAAAATCAGACAGAGTGTTGAGACCAGAGAGGCTAAGACCGCATTGACTCAGTGCAGTATTCAGCCTCTCTGGTGTCAAGTCTGATTTTGAAAAAAAAAAAAAATCCAAAATCAGACAGTGTTGACACCAGAGAGGCTAAGACCGCATTGACTCAGTGCGGTATTCAGCCTCTCTGGTGTCAAGTCTGATTTTGGAAGAAAAAAAAAAAAATCCAAAATCAGACAGAGTGTTGAGACCAGAGAGGCTAAGACCGCATTGACTCAGTGCGGTATTCAGCCTCTCTGGTGTCAAGTCTGATTTTGGAAAAAAAAAAAAAAAATCCAAAATCAGACAGAGTGTTGACACAAGAGAGGCTAAGACCGCATTGACTGAGTGCGGTATTCAGCCTCTCTGGTGTCAAGTCTGATTTTGGAAAAAAAAAAAAAAAATCCAAAATCAGACAGAGTGTTGAGACCAGAGAGGCTAAGACCGCATTGACTCAGTGCGGTATTCAGCCTCTCTGGTGTCAAGTCTGATTTTGGAAAAAAAAAAAAAAAATCCAAAATCAGACAGAGTGTTGACACCAGAGAGGCTAAGACCGCATTGACTCAGTGCAGTATTCAGCCTCTCTGGTGTCAAGTCTGATTTTGAAAAAAAAAAAAAATCCAAAATCAGACAGTGTTGACACCAGAGAGGCTAAGACCGCATTGACTCAGTGCGGTATTCAGCCTCTCTGGTGTCAAGTCTGATTTTGGAAAAAAAAAAAAAAATCCAAAATCAGACAGAGTGTTGAGACCAGAGAGGCTAAGACCGCATTGACTCAGTGCAGTATTCAGCCTCTCTGGTGTCAAGTCTGATTTTGAAAAAAAAAAAAAAATCCAAAATCAGACAGAGTGTTGACACCAGAGAGGCTAAGACCGCATTGACTCAGTGCGGTATTCAGCCTCTCTGGTGTCAAGTCTGATTTTGGAAAAAAAAAAAAAAAATCCAAAATCAGACAGAGTGTTGACACCAGAGAGGCTAAGACCGCATTGACTCAGTGCGGTATTCAGCCTCTCTGGTGTCAAGTCTGATTTTGGAAAAAAAAAAAAAAAAATCCAAAATCAGACAGAGTGTTGAGACCAGAGAGGCTAAGACCGCATTGACTCAGTGCAGTATTCAGCCTCTCTGGTGTCAAGTCTGATTTTGAAAAAAAAAAAAAATCCAAAATCAGACAGTGTTGACACCAGAGAGGCTAAGACCGCATTGACTCAGTGCGGTATTCAGCCTCTCTGGTGTCAAGTCTGATTTTGGAAGAAAAAAAAAAAAATCCAAAATCAGACAGAGTGTTGAGACCAGAGAGGCTAAGACCGCATTGACTCAGTGCGGTATTCAGCCTCTCTGGTGTCAAGTCTGATTTTGGAAAAAAAAAAAAAAATCCAAAATCAGACAGAGTGTTGAGACCAGAGAGGCTAAGACCGCATTGACTCAGTGCGGTATTCAGCCTCTCTGGTGTCAAGTCTGATTTTGGAAAAAAAAAAAAAAAAAATCCAAAATCAGACAGAGTGTTGACACCAGAGAGGCTAAGACCGCATTGACTCAGTGCGGTATTCAGCCTCTCTGGTGTCAAGTCTGGTTTTGGTTAAAAAAAAAAAAAAAAAATCCAAAATCAGACAGAGTGTTGAGACCAGAGAGGCTAAGACCGCATTGACTCAGTGCGGTATTCAGCCTCTCTGGTGTCAAGTCTGATTTTGGGAAAAAAAAAAAAAATCCAAAATCAGACAGAGTGTTGACACCAGAGAGGCTAAGACCGCATTGACTCAGTGCGGTATTCAGCCTCTCTGGTGTCAAGTCTGATTTTTGAAAAAAAAAAAAAAAAAATCCAAAATCAGACAGAGTGTTGAGACCAGAGAGGCTAAGACCGCATTGACTCAGTGCGGTATTCAGCCTCTCTGGTGTCAAGTCTGATTTTGGAAAAAAAAAAAAAAAATCCAAAATCAGACAGAGTGTTGACACAAGAGAGGCTAAGACCGCATTGACTGAGTGCGGTATTCAGCCTCTCTGGTGTCAAGTCTGATTTTTGAAAAAAAAAAAAAAAATCCAAAATCAGACAGAGTGTTGAGACCAGAGAGGCTAAGACCGCATTGACTCAGTGCAGTATTCAGCCTCTCTGGTGTCAAGTCTGATTTTGAAAAAAAAAAAAAATCCAAAATCAGACAGTGTTGACACCAGAGAGGCTAAGACCGCATTGACTCAGTGCGGTATTCAGCCTCTCTGGTGTCAAGTCTGATTTTGGAAGAAAAAAAAAAAATCCAAAATCAGACAGAGTGTTGAGACCAGAGAGGCTAAGACCGCATTGACTCAGTGCGGTATTCAGCCTCTCTGGTGTCAAGTCTGATTTTGGAAAAAAAAAAAAAAAAAATCCAAAATCAGACAGAGTGTTGAGACCAGAGAGGCTAAGACCGCATTGACTCAGTGCGGTATTCAGCCTCTCTGGTGTCAAGTCTGGTTTTGGTTAAAAAAAAAAAAAAAAATCCAAAATCAGACAGAGTGTTGAGACCAGAGAGGCTAAGACCGCATTGACTCAGTGCGGTATTCAGCCTCTCTGGTGTCAAGTCTGATTTTGGAAAAAAAAAAAAAAATCCAAAATCAGACAGAGTGTTGACACCAGAGAGGCTAAGACCGCATTGACTCAGTGCGGTATTCAGCCTCTCTGGTGTCAAGTCTGATTTTTGAAAAAAAAAAAAAAAAAATCCAAAATCAGACAGAGTGTTGAGACCAGAGAGGCTAAGACCGCATTGACTCAGTGCGGTATTCAGCCTCTCTGGTGTCAAGTCTGATTTTGGAAAAAAAAAAAAAAAATCCAAAATCAGACA
The DNA here is from genome assembly GCF_964638095.1 of Poromitra crassiceps. Taxonomy (NCBI): domain Eukaryota; kingdom Metazoa; phylum Chordata; class Actinopteri; order Beryciformes; family Melamphaidae; genus Poromitra; species Poromitra crassiceps. The sequence continues at coordinate 25,345 of NW_028151827.1, forward strand.
GAGTGTTGACACAAGAGAGGCTAAGACCGCATTGACTGAGTGCAGTATTCAGCCTCTCTGGTGTCAAGTCTGATTTTGGAAAAAAAAAAAAAAAATCCAAAATCAGACAGAGTGTTGAGACCAGAGAGGCTAAGACCGCATTGACTCAGTGCGGTATTCAGCCTCTCTGGTGTCAAGTCTGATTTTGGAAAAAAAAAAAAAAATCCAAAATCAGACAGAGTGTTGAGACCAGAGAGGCTAAGACCGCATTGACTCAGTGCGGTATTCAGCCTCTCTGGTGTCAAGTCTGATTTTGGAAAAAAAAAAAAAAAATCCAAAATCAGACAGAGTGTTGACACCAGAGAGGCTAAGACCGCATTGACTCAGTGCAGTATTCAGCCTCTCTGGTGTCAAGTCTGATTTTGAAAAAAAAAAAAAATCCAAAATCAGACAGTGTTGACACCAGAGAGGCTAAGACCGCATTGACTCAGTGCGGTATTCAGCCTCTCTGGTGTCAAGTCTGATTTTGGAAAAAAAAAAAAAAATCCAAAATCAGACAGAGTGTTGAGACCAGAGAGGCTAAGACCGCATTGACTCAGTGCAGTATTCAGCCTCTCTGGTGTCAAGTCTGATTTTGAAAAAAAAAAAAAAATCCAAAATCAGACAGAGTGTTGACACCAGAGAGGCTAAGACCGCATTGACTCAGTGCGGTATTCAGCCTCTCTGGTGTCAAGTCTGATTTTGGAAAAAAAAAAAAAAAAATCCAAAATCAGACAGAGTGTTGACACCAGAGAGGCTAAGACCGCATTGACTCAGTGCGGTATTCAGCCTCTCTGGTGTCAAGTCTGATTTTGGAAAAAAAAAAAAAAAAATCCAAAATCAGACAGAGTGTTGAGACCAGAGAGGCTAAGACCGCATTGACTCAGTGCAGTATTCAGCCTCTCTGGTGTCAAGTCTGATTTTGAAAAAAAAAAAAATCCAAAATCAGACAGTGTTGACACCAGAGAGGCTAAGACCGCATTGACTCAGTGCGGTATTCAGCCTCTCTGGTGTCAAGTCTGATTTTGGAAGAAAAAAAAAAAAATCCAAAATCAGACAGAGTGTTGAGACCAGAGAGGCTAAGACCGCATTGACTCAGTGCGGTATTCAGCCTCTCTGGTGTCAAGTCTGATTTTGGAAAAAAAAAAAAAAATCCAAAATCAGACAGAGTGTTGAGAACAGAGAGGCTAAGACCGCATTGACTCAGTGCGGTATTCAGCCTCTCTGGTGTCAAGTCTGATTTTGGAAAAAAAAAAAAAAAAAATCCAAAATCAGACAGAGTGTTGACACCAGAGAGGCTAAGACCGCATTGACTCAGTGCGGTATTCAGCCTCTCTGGTGTCAAGTCTGATTTTGGAAAAAAAAAAAAAAAAATCCAAAATCAGACAGAGTGTTGAGACCAGAGAGGCTAAGACCGCATTGACTCAGTGCAGTATTCAGCCTCTCTGGTGTCAAGTCTGATTTTGAAAAAAAAAAAAAATCCAAAATCAGACAGTGTTGACACCAGAGAGGCTAAGACCGCATTGACTCAGTGCGGTATTCAGCCTCTCTGGTGTCAAGTCTGATTTTGGAAGAAAAAAAAATAAATCCAAAATCAGACAGAGTGTTGAGACCAGAGAGGCTAAGACCAAGATTCAAGATTCAAGATTCAAGTTTATTATTTGTCCCCGAAGGGCAATTTGTGTGCAGCAGACATAAAAAGCATAGCGAATACATGAAAAAACAGAACATGAACAAATTAAAACAAACAAGGAGCATGGCAGCAGTTTTCCAGCAGAAAAAGGATCAAGTAAACACAGGATAAAATAAAATAAAAACAAAAATAAAAACACACCTCAAAGGATCTATACGATGTACTTAAAAGTAGTAAAAACACGTACAATGTACTTAAAAGTAGTAAGAGACACGTGCATGAACTTAAAAGTAATAAGAGTCCAGGACTATTTGAGCTCACATAAATAGGTAGGTAAAAAATAAATAAAGATATATCTCGAATATAAAATATATAAAGAATATTTATAGCAGCAATACCTACGTAAGAAGAGAGACAAGGAGAGAGAGTGCATCATCTCCTCCGCCCAGCAGCGTTTAAGCTGCACGAGAGACAGAGAAAAGAGAGCGAGAGAGAGAGAGAGAGAGAGAGAGTGCACTATCTCCTCCTCTCAGCAGCATTTAAGGCTGTTATGGAAACAGGAACGAAGGACAGTTTATATCTGTTTCTCGTAGCCCTCGGAACCTTTAGCCGAAGGCCCGAAGGGAGCAGCACATACTCTGAACAGAGAGGATGAGTATCGTCCATGCGAATGGACATGGCCTTTTTAAGCACCTGTTTGTTAAAAATGTGGTCCAGGCTACTAAAATTTACTCCGGCTATTTTTGATGCCGCTCTCACGATCCTCCCGAGAGAGTTCCTCCCTTGAATACCAAGGTTTCCATACCAACAGATAATAGAAAAAGAGATTACAGACTCGATATAGGCACAATAAAATAGTTTCATCAGAGTCCTGTCAACCTGGAATCTAGCAAGCTTCCTTAGGCAAAAGAGACGTTGTTGACCTTTTTTGCACAGCATTTCACAGTTTAGATCGAACTTCAACTTGCTGTCAAAAATAGTGCCAAGATATTTATAATTGGTCACCAAGTCTACTTTTTGGCCGCATTGACTCAGTGCGGTATTCAGCCTCTCTGGTGTCAAGTCTGATTTTGGAAAAAAAAAAAAAAAAAATCCAAAATCAGACAGAGTGTTGAGACCAGAGAGGCTAAGACCGCATTGACTCAGTGCGGTATTCAGCCTCTCTGGTGTCAAGTCTGGTTTTGGAAAAAAAAAAAAAAAAAATCCAAAATCAGACAGAGTGTTGAGACCAGAGAGGCTAAGACCGCATTGACTCAGTGCGGTATTCAGCCTCTCTGGTGTCAAGTCTGATTTTTGAAAAAAAAAAAAAAAAAATCCAAAATCAGACAGAGTGTTGAGACCAGAGAGGCTAAGACCGCATTGACTCAGTGCGGTATTCAGCCTCTCTGGTGTCAAGTCTGATTTTGGAAAAAAAAAAAAAAATCCAAAATCAGACAGAGTGTTGAGACCAGAGAGGCTAAGACCGCATTGACTCAGTGCGGTATTCAGCCTCTCTGGTGTCAAGTCTGATTTTGGAAAAAAAAAAAAAAAAAATCCAAAATCAGACAGAGTGTTGACACCAGAGAGGCTAAGACCGCATTGACTCAGTGCGGTATTCAGCCTCTCTGGTGTCAAGTCTGATTTTGGAAAAAAAAAAAAAATCCAAAATCAGACAGAGTGTTGACACCAGAGAGGCTAAGAGCGCATTGACTCAGTGCAGTATTCAGCCTCTCTGGTGTCAAGTCTGATTTTGGAAAAAAAAAAAAATCCAAAATCAGACAGAGTGTTGACACCAGAGAGGCTAAGACCGCATTGACTCAGTGCGGTATTCAGCCTCTCTGGTGTCAAGTCTGATTTTGGAAAAAAAAAAAAAAAAATCCAAAATCAGACAGAGTGTTGACACCAGAGAGGCTAAGACCGCATTGACTCAGTGCGGTATTCAGCCTCTCTGGTGTCAAGTCTGATTTTGGAAAAAAAAAAAAAAAAATCCAAAATCAGACAGAGTGTTGAGACCAGAGAGGCTAAGACCGCATTGACTCAGTGCAGTATTCAGCCTCTCTGGTGTCAAGTCTGATTTTGAAAAAAAAAAAAAATCCAAAATCAGACAGAGTGTTGACACCAGAGAGGCTAAGACCGCATTGACTCAGTGCGGTATTCAGCCTCTCTGGTGTCAAGTCTGATTTTTGAAAAAAAAAAAAAAAAAATCCAAAATCAGACAGAGTGTTGAGACCAGAGAGGCTAAGACCGCATTGACTCAGTGCGGTATTCAGCCTCTCTGGTGTCAAGTCTGATTTTGGAAAAAAAAAAAAAAAATCCAAAATCAGACAGAGTGTTGACACAAGAGAGGCTAAGACCGCATTGACTGAGTGCGGTATTCAGCCTCTCTGGTGTCAAGTCTGATTTTGGAAAAAAAAAAAAAAATCCAAAATGAGACAGAGTGTTGAGACCAGAGAGGCTAAGACCGCATTGACTCAGTGCGGTATTCAGCCTCTCTGGTGTCAAGTCTGATTTTGGAAAAAAAAAAAAAAATCCAAAATCAGACAGAGTGTTGACACCAGAGAGGCTAAGACCGCATTGACTCAGTGCGGTATTCAGCCTCTCTGGTGTCAAGTCTGATTTTGGAAAAAAAAAAAAAAAAATCCAAAATCAGACAGAGTGTTGAGACCAGAGAGGCTAAGACCGCATTGACTCAGTGCAGTATTCAGCCTCTCTGGTGTCAAGTCTGATTTTGAAAAAAAAAAAAAATCCAAAATCAGACAGTGTTGACACCAGAGAGGCTAAGACCGCATTGACTCAGTGCGGTATTCAGCCTCTCTGGTGTCAAGTCTGATTTTGGAAAAAAAAAAAAAAATCCAAAATCAGACAGAGTGTTGAGACCAGAGAGGCTAAGACCGCATTGACTCAGTGCAGTATTCAGCCTCTCTGGTGTCAAGTCTGATTTTGAAAAAAAAAAAAAAATCCAAAATCAGACAGAGTGTTGACACCAGAGAGGCTAAGACCGCATTGACTCAGTGCGGTATTCAGCCTCTCTGGTGTCAAGTCTGATTTTGGAAAAAAAAAAAAAAAAATCCAAAATCAGACAGAGTGTTGACACCAGAGAGGCTAAGACCGCATTGACTCAGTGCGGTATTCAGCCTCTCTGGTGTCAAGTCTGATTTTGGAAAAAAAAAAAAAAAAATCCAAAATCAGACAGAGTGTTGAGACCAGAGAGGCTAAGACCGCATTGACTCAGTGCAGTATTCAGCCTCTCTGGTGTCAAGTCTGATTTTGAAAAAAAAAAAAAATCCAAAATCAGACAGTGTTGACACCAGAGAGGCTAAGACCGCATTGACTCAGTGCGGTATTCAGCCTCTCTGGTGTCAAGTCTGATTTTGGAAGAAAAAAAAAAAAATCCAAAATCAGACAGAGTGTTGAGACCAGAGAGGCTAAGACCGCATTGACTCAGTGCGGTATTCAGCCTCTCTGGTGTCAAGTCTGATTTTTGAAAAAAAAAAAAAAAAAATCCAAAATCAGACAGAGTGTTGAGACCAGAGAGGCTAAGACCGCATTGACTCAGTGCGGTATTCAGCCTCTCTGGTGTCAAGTCTGATTTTGGAAAAAAAAAAAAAAATCCAAAATCAGACAGAGTGTTGAGACCAGAGAGGCTAAGACCGCATTGACTCAGTGCGGTATTCAGCCTCTCTGGTGTCAAGTCTGATTTTGGAAAAAAAAAAAAAAAAAATCCAAAATCAGACAGAGTGTTGACACCAGAGAGGCTAAGACCGCATTGACTCAGTGCGGTATTCAGCCTCTCTCGTGTCAAGTCTGATTTTGGAAAAAAAAAAAAAAATCCAAAATCAGACAGAGTGTTGACACCAGAGAGGCTAAGAGCGCATTGACTCAGTGCAGTATTCAGCCTCTCTGGTGTCAAGTCTGATTTTGGAAAAAAAAAAAAATCCAAAATCAGACAGAGTGTTGACACCAGAGAGGCTAAGACCGCATTGACTCAGTGCGGTATTCAGCCTCTCTGGTGTCAAGTCTGATTTTGGAAAAAAAAAAATAATAATCCAAAATCAGACAGAGTGTTGACACCAGAGAGGCTAAGACCGCATTGACTCAGTGCGGTATTCAGCCTCTCTGGTGTCAAGTCTGATTTTGGAAAAAAAAAAAAAAAAATCCAAAATCAGACAGAGTGTTGAGACCAGAGAGGCTAAGACCGCATTGACTCAGTGCAGTATTCAGCCTCTCTGGTGTCAAGTCTGATTTTGAAAAAAAAAAAAAATCCAAAATCAGACAGTGTTGACACCAGAGAGGCTAAGACCGCATTGACTCAGTGCGGTATTCAGCCTCTCTGGTGTCAAGTCTGATTTTGGAAGAAAAAAAAAAAATCCAAAATCAGACAGAGTGTTGAGACCAGAGAGGCTAAGACCGCATTGACTCAGTGCGGTATTCAGCCTCTCTGGTGTCAAGTCTGATTTTGGAAAAAAAAAAAAAAAAAATCCAAAATCAGACAGAGTGTTGAGACCAGAGAGGCTAAGACCGCATTGACTCAGTGCGGTATTCAGCCTCTCTGGTGTCAAGTCTGGTTTTGGTTAAAAAAAAAAAAAAAAATCCAAAATCAGACAGAGTGTTGAGACCAGAGAGGCTAAGACCGCATTGACTCAGTGCGGTATTCAGCCTCTCTGGTGTCAAGTCTGATTTTGGAAAAAAAAAAAAAAATCCAAAATCAGACAGAGTGTTGACACCAGAGAGGCTAAGACCGCATTGACTCAGTGCGGTATTCAGCCTCTCTGGTGTCAAGTCTGATTTTTGAAAAAAAAAAAAAAAAAATCCAAAATCAGACAGAGTGTTGAGACCAGAGAGGCTAAGACCGCATTGACTCAGTGCGGTATTCAGCCTCTCTGGTGTCAAGTCTGATTTTGGAAAAAAAAAAAAAAAATCCAAAATGAGACAGAGTGTTGAGACCAGAGAGGCTAAGACCGCATTGACTCAGTGCGGTATTCAGCCTCTCTGGTGTCAAGTCTGGTTTTGGTTAAAAAAAAAAAAAAAAATCCAAAATCAGACAGAGTGTTGAGACCAGAGAGGCTAAGACCGCATTGACTCAGTGCGGTATTCAGCCTCTCTGGTGTCAAGTCTGATTTTGGAAAAAAAAAAAAAAATCCAAAATCAGACAGAGTGTTGACACCAGAGAGGCTAAGACCGCATTGACTCAGTGCGGTATTCAGCCTCTCTGGTGTCAAGTCTGATTTTTGAAAAAAAAAAAAAAAAAATCCAAAATCAGACAGAGTGTTGAGACCAGAGAGGCTAAGACCGCATTGACTCAGTGCGGTATTCAGCCTCTCTGGTGTCAAGTCTGATTTTGGAAAAAAAAAAAAAAAATCCAAAATCAGACAGAGTGTTGACACAAGAGAGGCTAAGACCGCATTGACTGAGTGCGGTATTCAGCCTCTCTGGTGTCAAGTCTGATTTTGGAAAAAAAAAAAAAAAATCCAAAATGAGACAGAGTGTTGAGACCAGAGAGGCTAAGACCGCATTGACTCAGTGCAGTATTCAGCCTCTCTGGTGTCAAGTCTGATTTTGGAAAAAAAAAAAAAAAAATCCAAAATCAGACAGAGTGTTGACACCAGAGAGGCTAAGACCGCATTGACTCAGTGCGGTATTCAGCCTCTCTGGTGTCAAGTCTGATTTTGGAAAAAAAAAAAAAAAAATCCAAAATCAGACAGAGTGTTGAGACCAGAGAGGCTAAGACCGCATTGACTCAGTGCAGTATTCAGCCTCTCTGGTGTCAAGTCTGATTTTGAAAAAAAAAAAAAATCCAAAATCAGACAGTGTTGACACCAGAGAGGCTAAGACCGCATTGACTCAGTGCGGTATTCAGCCTCTCTGGTGTCAAGTCTGATTTTGGAAAAAAAAAAAAAAATCCAAAATCAGACAGAGTGTTGAGACCAGAGAGGCTAAGACCGCATTGACTCAGTGCAGTATTCAGCCTCTCTGGTGTCAAGTCTGATTTTGAAAAAAAAAAAAAAATCCAAAATCAGACAGAGTGTTGACACCAGAGAGGCTAAGACCGCATTGACTCAGTGCGGTATTCAGCCTCTCTGGTGTCAAGTCTGATTTTGGAAAAAAAAAAAAAAAAAATCCAAAATCAGACAGAGTGTTGACACCAGAGAGGCTAAGACCGCATTGACTCAGTGCGGTATTCAGCCTCTCTGGTGTCAAGTCTGATTTTTGAAAAAAAAAAAAAAAAAATCCAAAATCAGACAGAGTGTTGAGACCAGAGAGGCTAAGACCGCATTGACTCAGTGCGGTATTCAGCCTCTCTGGTGTCAAGTCTGATTTTGGAAAAAAAAAAAAAAATCCAAAATCAGACAGAGTGTTGAGACCAGAGAGGCTAAGACCGCATTGACTCAGTGCGGTATTCAGCCTCTCTGGTGTCAAGTCTGATTTTGGAAAAAAAAAAAAAAAAAATCCAAAATCAGACAGAGTGTTGACACCAGAGAGGCTAAGACCGCATTGACTCAGTGCGGTATTCAGCCTCTCTCGTGTCAAGTCTGATTTTGGAAAAAAAAAAAAAAATCCAAAATCAGACAGAGTGTTGACACCAGAGAGGCTAAGAGCGCATTGACTCAGTGCAGTATTCAGCCTCTCTGGTGTCAAGTCTGATTTTGGAAAAAAAAAAAAATCCAAAATCAGACAGAGTGTTGACACCAGAGAGGCTAAGACCGCATTGACTCAGTGCGGTATTCAGCCTCTCTGGTGTCAAGTCTGATTTTGGAAAAAAAATAATAATAATCCAAAATCAGACAGAGTGTTGACACCAGAGAGGCTAAGACCGCATTGACTCAGTGCGGTATTCAGCCTCTCTGGTGTCAAGTCTGATTTTGGAAAAAAAAAAAAAAAAATCCAAAATCAGACAGAGTGTTGAGACCAGAGAGGCTAAGACCGCATTGACTCAGTGCAGTATTCAGCCTCTCTGGTGTCAAGTCTGATTTTGAAAAAAAAAAAAAATCCAAAATCAGACAGTGTTGACACCAGAGAGGCTAAGACCGCATTGACTCAGTGCGGTATTCAGCCTCTCTGGTGTCAAGTCTGATTTTGGAAGAAAAAAAAAAAATCCAAAATCAGACAGAGTGTTGAGACCAGAGAGGCTAAGACCGCATTGACTCAGTGCGGTATTCAGCCTCTCTGGTGTCAAGTCTGATTTTGGAAAAAAAAAAAAAAAAAATCCAAAATCAGACAGAGTGTTGAGACCAGAGAGGCTAAGACCGCATTGACTCAGTGCGGTATTCAGCCTCTCTGGTGTCAAGTCTGGTTTTGGTTAAAAAAAAAAAAAAAAATCCAAAATCAGACAGAGTGTTGAGACCAGAGAGGCTAAGACCGCATTGACTCAGTGCGGTATTCAGCCTCTCTGGTGTCAAGTCTGATTTTGGAAAAAAAAAAAAAAATCCAAAATCAGACAGAGTGTTGACACCAGAGAGGCTAAGACCGCATTGACTCAGTGCGGTATTCAGCCTCTCTGGTGTCAAGTCTGATTTTTGAAAAAAAAAAAAAAAAAATCCAAAATCAGACAGAGTGTTGAGACCAGAGAGGCTAAGACCGCATTGACTCAGTGCGGTATTCAGCCTCTCTGGTGTCAAGTCTGATTTTGGAAAAAAAAAAAAAAAATCCAAAATGAGACAGAGTGTTGAGACCAGAGAGGCTAAGACCGCATTGACTCAGTGCGGTATTCAGCCTCTCTGGTGTCAAGTCTGGTTTTGGTTAAAAAAAAAAAAAAAAATCCAAAATCAGACAGAGTGTTGAGACCAGAGAGGCTAAGACCGCATTGACTCAGTGCGGTATTCAGCCTCTCTGGTGTCAAGTCTGATTTTGGAAAAAAAAAAAAAAATCCAAAATCAGACAGAGTGTTGACACCAGAGAGGCTAAGACCGCATTGACTCAGTGCGGTATTCAGCCTCTCTGGTGTCAAGTCTGATTTTTGAAAAAAAAAAAAAAAAATCCAAAATCAGACAGAGTGTTGAGACCAGAGAGGCTAAGACCGCATTGACTCAGTGCGGTATTCAGCCTCTCTGGTGTCAAGTCTGATTTTGGAAAAAAAAAAAAAAAATCCAAAATCAGACAGAGTGTTGACACAAGAGAGGCTAAGACCGCATTGACTGAGTGCGGTATTCAGCCTCTCTGGTGTCAAGTCTGATTTTGGAAAAAAAAAAAAAAAAATCCAAAATGAGACAGAGTGTTGAGACCAGAGAGGCTAAGACCGCATTGACTCAGTGCAGTATTCAGCCTCTCTGGTGTCAAGTCTGATTTTGGAAAAAAAAAAAAAAAAATCCAAAATCAGACAGAGTGTTGACACCAGAGAGGCTAAGACCGCATTGACTCAGTGCGGTATTCAGCCTCTCTGGTGTCAAGTCTGATTTTGGAAAAAAAAAAAAAAAAATCCAAAATCAGACAGAGTGTTGAGACCAGAGAGGCTAAGACCGCATTGACTCAGTGCAGTATTCAGCCTCTCTGGTGTCAAGTCTGATTTTGAAAAAAAAAAAAAATCCAAAATCAGACAGTGTTGACACCAGAGAGGCTAAGACCGCATTGACTCAGTGCGGTATTCAGCCTCTCTGGTGTCAAGTCTGATTTTGGAAAAAAAAAAAAAAAATCCAAAATCAGACAGAGTGTTGAGACCAGAGAGGCTAAGACCGCATTGACTCAGTGCAGTATTCAGCCTCTCTGGTGTCAAGTCTGATTTTGAAAAAAAAAAAAAAATCCAAAATCAGACAGAGTGTTGACACCAGAGAGGCTAAGACCGCATTGACTCAGTGCGGTATTCAGCCTCTCTGGTGTCAAGTCTGATTTTGGAAAAAAAAAAAAAAAAAAATCCAAAATCAGACAGAGTGTTGACACCAGAGAGGCTAAGACCGCATTGACTCAGTGCGGTATTCAGCCTCTCTGGTGTCAAGTCTGATTTTGGAAAAAAAAAAAAAAAAATCCAAAATCAGACAGAGTGTTGAGACCAGAGAGGCTAAGACCGCATTGACTCAGTGCAGTATTCAGCCTCTCTGGTGTCAAGTCTGATTTTGAAAAAAAAAAAAAATCCAAAATCAGACAGTGTTGACACCAGAGAGGCTAAGACCGCATTGACTCAGTGCGGTATTCAGCCTCTCTGGTGTCAAGTCTGATTTTGGAAGAAAAAAAAAAAAATCCAAAATCAGACAGAGTGTTGAGACCAGAGAGGCTAAGACCGCATTGACTCAGTGCGGTATTCAGCCTCTCTGGTGTCAAGTCTGATTTTGGAAAAAAAAAAAAAATCCAAAATCAGACAGAGTGTTGAGACCAGAGAGGCTAAGACCGCATTGACTCAGTGCGGTATTCAGCCTCTCTGGTGTCAAGTCTGATTTTGGAAAAAAAAAAAAAAAAAATCCAAAATCAGACAGAGTGTTGACACCAGAGAGGCTAAGACCGCATTGACTCAGTGCGGTATTCAGCCTCTCTGGTGTCAAGTCTGATTTTGGAAAAAAAAAAAAAAAATCCAAAATCAGACAGAGTGTTGACACCAGAGAGGCTAAGACCGCATTGACTCAGTGCGGTATTCAGCCTCTCTGGTGTCAAGTCTGATTTTGGAAAAAAAATAAAATAAATCCAAAATCAGACAGAGTGTTGAGACCAGAGAGGCTAAGACCGCATTGACTCAGTGCAGTATTCAGCCTCTCTGGTGTCAAGTCTGATTTTGAAAAAAAAAAAAAATCCAAAATCAGACAGTGTTGACACCAGAGAGGCTAAGACCGCATTGACTCAGTGCGGTATTCAGCCTCTCTGGTGTCAAGTCTGATTTTGGAAGAAAAAAAAAAAATCCAAAATCAGACAGAGTGTTGAGACCAGAGAGGCTAAGACCGCATTGACTCAGTGCGGTATTCAGCCTCTCTGGTGTCAAGTCTGATTTTGGAAAAAAAAAAAAAAAAAATCCAAAATCAGACAGAGTGTTGAGACCAGAGAGGCTAAGACCGCATTGACTCAGTGCGGTATTCAGCCTCTCTGGTGTCAAGTCTGGTTTTGGAAAAAAAAAAAAAAAAATCCAAAATCAGACAGAGTGTTGAGACCAGAGAGGCTAAGACCGCATTGACTCAGTGCGGTATTCAGCCTCTCTGGTGTCAAGTCTGATTTTGGAAAAAAAAAAAAAAATCCAAAATCAGACAGAGTGTTGAGACCAGAGAGGCTAAGACCGCATTGACTCAGTGCGGTATTCAGCCTCTCTGGTGTCAAGTCTGATTTTGGAAAAAAAAAAAAAAATCAAAAATCAGACAGAGTGTTGAGACCAGAGAGGCTAAGACCGCATTGACTCAGTGCGGTATTCAGCCTCTCTGGTGTCAAGTCTGATTTTGGAAAAAAAAAAAAAAAAAATCCAAAATCAGACAGAGTGTTGACACCAGAGAGGCTAAGACCGCATTGACTCAGTGCGGTATTCAGCCTCTCTGGTGTCAAGTCTGATTTTGGAAAAAAAAAAAAAAATCCAAAATCAGACAGAGTGTTGACACCAGAGAGGCTAAGACCGCATTGACTCAGTGCGGTATTCAGCCTCTCTGGTGTCAAGTCTGATTTTTGGAAAAAAAAAAAAATCCAAAATCAGACAGAGTGTTGAGACCAGAGAGGCTAAGACCGCATTGACTCAGTGCAGTATTCAGCCTCTCTGGTGTCAAGTCTGATTTTGGAAAAAAAAAAAAATCCAAAATCAGACAGAGTGTTGACACCAGAGAGGCTAAGACCGCATTGACTCAGTGCGGTATTCAGCCTCTCTGGTGTCAAGTCTGATTTTGGAAAAAAAAAAAAAAAAATCCAAAATCAGACAGAGTGTTGAGACCAGAGAGGCTAAGACCGCATTGACTCAGTGCGGTATTCAGCCTCTCTGGTGTCAAGTCTGATTTTGGAAAAAAAAAAAAAAATCCAAAATCAGACAGAGTGTTGAGACCAGAGAGGCTAAGACCGCATTGACTCAGTGCGGTATTCAGCCTCTCTGGTGTCAAGTCTGATTTTGGAAAAAAAAAAAAAAATCCAAAATCAGACAGAGTGTTGAGACCAGAGAGGCTAAGACCGCATTGACTCAGTGCGGTATTCAGCCTCTCTGGTGTCAAGTCTGATTTTGGAAAAAAAAAAAAAAAAATCCAAAATCAGACAGAGTGTTGACACCAGAGAGGCTAAGACCGCATTGACTCAGTGCGGTATTCAGCCTCTCTGGTGTCAAGTCTGATTTTGGAAAAAAAAAAAAAAATCCAAAATCAGACAGAGTGTTGACACCAGAGAGGCTAAGACCGCATTGACTCAGTGCGGTATTCAGCCTCTCTGGTGTCAAGTCTGATTTTGGAAAAAAAAAAAAAAAATCCAAAATCAGACAGAGTGTTGACACCAGAGAGGCTAAGACCGCATTGACTCAGTGCGGTATTCAGCCTCTCTGGTGTCAAGTCTGATTTTGGAAAAAAAAAAAAAAATCCAAAATCAGACAGAGTGTTGACACCAGAGAGGCTAAGAGCGCATTGACTCAGTGCAGTATTCAGCCTCTCTGGTGTCAAGTCTGATTTTGGAAAAAAAAAAAAATCCAAAATCAGACAGAGTGTTGACACCAGAGAGGCTAAGACCGCATTGACTCAGTGCGGTATTCAGCCTCTCTGGTGTCAAGTCTGATTTTGGAAAAAAAAAAAAAAAATCCAAAATCAGACAGAGTGTTGACACCAGAGAGGCTAAGACCGCATTGACTCAGTGCGGTATTCAGCCTCTCTGGTGTCAAGTCTGATTTTGGAAAAAAAAAAAAAAAAATCCAAAATCAGACAGAGTGTTGAGACCAGAGAGGCTAAGACCGCATTGACTCAGTGCAGTATTCAGCCTCTCTGGTGTCAAGTCTGATTTTGAAAAAAAAAAAAAATCCAAAATCAGACAGTGTTGACACCAGAGAGGCTAAGACCGCATTGACTCAGTGCGGTATTCAGCCTCTCTGGTGTCAAGTCTGATTTTGGAAGAAAAAAAAAAAATCCAAAATCAGACAGAGTGTTGAGACCAGAGAGGCTAAGACCGCATTGACTCAGTGCGGTATTCAGCCTCTCTGGTGTCAAGTCTGATTTTGGAAAAAAAAAAAATAATCCAAAATCAGACAGAGTGTTGAGACCAGAGAGGCTAAGACCGCATTGACTCAGTGCGGTATTCAGCCTCTCTGGTGTCAAGTCTGATTTTGGAAAAAAAAAAAAAAATCAAAAATCAGACAGAGTGTTGAGACCAGAGAGGCTAAGACCGCATTGACTCAGTGCGGTATTCAGCCTCTCTGGTGTCAAGTCTGATTTTGGAAAAAAAAAAAAAAAAATCCAAAATCAGACAGAGTGTTGACACCAGAGAGGCTAAGACCGCATTGACTCAGTGCGGTATTCAGCCTCTCTGGTGTCAAGTCTGATTTTGGAAAAAAAAAAAAAAAATCCAAAATCAGACAGAGTGTTGACACCAGAGAGGCTAAGACCGCATTGACTCAGTGCGGTATTCAGCCTCTCTGGTGTCAAGTCTGATTTTGGAAAAAAAAAAAAATCCAAAATCAGACAGAGTGTTGAGACCAGAGAGGCTAAGACCGCATTGACTCAGTGCAGTATTCAGCCTCTCTGGTGTCAAGTCTGATTTTGGAAAAAAAAAAAAAATCCAAAATCAGACAGAGTGTTGACACCAGAGAGGCTAAGACCGCATTGACTCAGTGCGGTATTCAGCCTCTCTGGTGTCAAGTCTGATTTTGGAAAAAAAAAAAAAAAATCCAAAATCAGACAGAGTGTTGAGACCAGAGAGGCTAAGACCGCATTGACTCAGTGCGGTATTCAGCCTCTCTGGTGTCAAGTCTGATTTTGGAAAAAAAAAAAAAAATCCAAAATCAGACAGAGTGTTGAGACCAGAGAGGCTAAGACCGCATTGACTCAGTGCGGTATTCAGCCTCTCTGGTGTCAAGTCTGATTTTGGAAAAAAAAAAAAAAATCCAAAATCAGACAGAGTGTTGAGACCAGAGAGGCTAAGACCGCATTGACTCAGTGCGGTATTCAGCCTCTCTGGTGTCAAGTCTGATTTTGGAAAAAAAAAAAAAAAAATCCAAAATCAGACAGAGTGTTGACACCAGAGAGGCTAAGACCGCATTGACTCAGTGCGGTATTCAGCCTCTCTGGTGTCAAGTCTGATTTTGGAAAAAAAAAAAAAAATCCAAAATCAGACAGAGTGTTGACACCAGAGAGGCTAAGACCGCATTGACTCAGTGCGGTATTCAGCCTCTCTGGTGTCAAGTCTGATTTTGGAAAAAAAAAAAAAAAATCCAAAATCAGACAGAGTGTTGACACCAGAGAGGCTAAGACCGCATTGACTCAGTGCGGTATTCAGCCTCTCTGGTGTCAAGTCTGATTTTGGAAAAAAAAAAAAAAATCCAAAATCAGACAGAGTGTTGACACCAGAGAGGCTAAGAGCGCATTGACTCAGTGCAGTATTCAGCCTCTCTGGTGTCAAGTCTGATTTTGGAAAAAAAAAAAAAATCCAAAATCAGACAGAGTGTTGACACCAGAGAGGCTAAGACCGCATTGACTCAGTGCGGTATTCAGCCTCTCTGGTGTCAAGTCTGATTTTGGAAAAAAAAAAAAAAAATCCAAAATCAGACAGAGTGTTGACACCAGAGAGGCTAAGACCGCATTGACTCAGTGCGGTATTCAGCCTCTCTGGTGTCAAGTCTGATTTTGGAAAAAAAAAAAAAAAAATCCAAAATCAGACAGAGTGTTGAGACCAGAGAGGCTAAGACCGCATTGACTCAGTGCAGTATTCAGCCTCTCTGGTGTCAAGTCTGATTTTGAAAAAAAAAAAAAATCCAAAATCAGACAGTGTTGACACCAGAGAGGCTAAGACCGCATTGACTCAGTGCGGTATTCAGCCTCTCTGGTGTCAAGTCTGATTTTGGAAGAAAAAAAAAAAATCCAAAATCAGACAGAGTGTTGAGACCAGAGAGGCTAAGACCGCATTGACTCAGTGCGGTATTCAGCCTCTCTGGTGTCAAGTCTGATTTTTGAAAAAAAAAAAAAAAAAATCCAAAATCAGACAGAGTGTTGAGACCAGAGAGGCTAAGACTGCATTGACTCAGTGCGGTATTCAGCCTCTCTGATGTCAAGTCTGGTTTTGGTTAAAAAAAAAAAAAAAAATCCAAAATCAGACAGAGTGTTGAGACCAGAGAGGCTAAGACCGCATTGACTCAGTGCGGTATTCAGCCTCTCTGGTGTCAAGTCTGATTTTGGAAAAAAAAAAAAAAAATCCAAAATCAGACAGAGTGTTGACACCAGAGAGGCTAAGACCGCATTGACTCAGTGCGGTATTCAGCCTCTCTGGTGTCAAGTCTGATTTTTGAAAAAAAAAAAAAAAAAATCCAAAATCAGACAGAGTGTTGAGACCAGAGAGGCTAAGACCGCATTGACTCAGTGCGGTATTCAGCCTCTCTGGTGTCAAGTCTGATTTTGGAAAAAAAAAAAAAAAATCCAAAATCAGACAGAGTGTTGACACAAGAGAGGCTAAGACCGCATTGACTGAGTGCGGTATTCAGCCTCTCTGGTGTCAAGTCTGATTTTGGAAAAAAAAAAAAAAAATCCAAAATCAGACAGAGTGTTGAGACCAGAGAGGCTAAGACCGCATTGACTCAGTGCGGTATTCAGCCTCTCTGGTGTCAAGTCTGATTTTGGAAAAAAAAAAAAAAAATCCAAAATCAGACAGAGTGTTGACACCAGAGAGGCTAAGACCGCATTGACTCAGTGCGGTATTCAGCCTCTCTGGTGTCAAGTCTGATTTTGGAAAAAAAAAAAAAAAAATCCAAAATCAGACAGAGTGTTGACACCAGAGAGGCTAAGACCGCATTGACTCAGTGCGGTATTCAGCCTCTCTGGTGTCAAGTCTGATTTTGGAAAAAAAAAAAAAATAATCCAAAATCAGACAGAGTGTTGAGACCAGAGAGGCTAAGACCGCATTGACTCAGTGCAGTATTCAGCCTCTCTGGTGTCAAGTCTGATTTTGAAAAAAAAAAAAAATCCAAAATCAGACAGTGTTGACACCAGAGAGGCTAAGACCGCATTGACTCAGTGCGGTATTCAGCCTCTCTGGTGTCAAGTCTGATTTTGGAAGAAAAAAAAAAAAATCCAAAATCAGACAGAGTGTTGAGACCAGAGAGGCTAAGACCGCATTGACTCAGTGCGGTATTCAGCCTCTCTGGTGTCAAGTCTGATTTTGAAAAAAAAAAAAAATCCAAAATCAGACAGTGTTGACACCAGAGAGGCTAAGACCGCATTGACTCAGTGCGGTATTCAGCCTCTCTGGTGTCAAGTCTGATTTTGGAAGAAAAAAAAAAAAATCCAAAATCAGACAGAGTGTTGAGACCAGAGAGGCTAAGACCGCATTGACTCAGTGCGGTATTCAGCCTCTCTGGTGTCAAGTCTGATTTTGGAAAAAAAAAAAAAAAAAATCCAAAATCAGACAGAGTGTTGAGACCAGAGAGGCTAAGACCGCATTGACTCAGTGCGGTATTCAGCCTCTCTGGTGTCAAGTCTGGTTTTGGAAAAAAAAAAAAAAAAAATCCAAAATCAGACAGAGTGTTGAGACCAGAGAGGCTAAGACTGCATTGACTCAGTGCGGTATTCAGCCTCTCTGGTGTCAAGTCTGATTTTGGAAAAAAAAAAAAAAATCCAAAATCAGACAGAGTGTTGACACCAGAGAGGCTAAGACCGCATTGACTCAGTGCGGTATTCAGCCTCTCTGGTGTCAAGTCTGATTTTTGAAAAAAAAAAAAAAAAATCCAAAATCAGACAGAGTGTTGAGACCAGAGAGGCTAAGACCGCATTGACTCAGTGCGGTATTCAGCCTCTCTGGTGTCAAGTCTGATTTTGAAAAAAAAAAAAAAAAATCCAAAATCAGACAGAGTGTTGACACCAGAGAGGCTAAGACCGCATTGACTCAGTGCGGTATTCAGCCTCTCTGGTGTCAAGTCTGATTTTGGAAAAAAAAAAAAAAAATCCAAAATCAGACAGAGTGTTGACACCAGAGAGGCTAAGACCGCATTGACTCAGTGCGGTATTCAGCCTCTCTGGTGTCAAGTCTGATTTTGGAAAAAAAAAAAAAAATCCAAAATCAGACAGAGTGTTGACACCAGAGAGGCTAAGAGCGCATTGACTCAGTGCAGTATTCAGCCTCTCTGGTGTCAAGTCTGATTTTGGAAAAAAAAAAAAAATCCAAAATCAGACAGAGTGTTGACACCAGAGAGGCTAAGACCGCATTGACTCAGTGCGGTATTCAGCCTCTCTGGTGTCAAGTCTGATTTTGGAAAAAAAAAAAAAAAATCCAAAATCAGACAGAGTGTTGACACCAGAGAGGCTAAGACCGCATTGACTCAGTGCGGTATTCAGCCTCTCTGGTGTCAAGTCTGATTTTGGAAAAAAAAAAAAAAAAATCCAAAATCAGACAGAGTGTTGAGACCAGAGAGGCTAAGACCGCATTGACTCAGTGCAGTATTCAGCCTCTCTGGTGTCAAGTCTGATTTTGAAAAAAAAAAAAATCCAAAATCAGACAGTGTTGACACCAGAGAGGCTAAGACCGCATTGACTCAGTGCGGTATTCAGCCTCTCTGGTGTCAAGTCTGATTTTGGAAGAAAAAAAAAAAATCCAAAATCAGACAGAGTGTTGAGACCAGAGAGGCTAAGACCGCATTGACTCAGTGCGGTATTCAGCCTCTCTGGTGTCAAGTCTGATTTTTGAAAAAAAAAAAAAAAAAAATCCAAAATCAGACAGAGTGTTGAGACCAGAGAGGCTAAGACTGCATTGACTCAGTGCGGTATTCAGCCTCTCTGATGTCAAGTCTGGTTTTGGTTAAAAAAAAAAAAAAAAATCCAAAATCAGACAGAGTGTTGAGACCAGAGAGGCTAAGACCGCATTGACTCAGTGCGGTATTCAGCCTCTCTGGTGTCAAGTCTGATTTTGGAAAAAAAAAAAAAAATCCAAAATCAGACAGAGTGTTGACACCAGAGAGGCTAAGACCGCATTGACTCAGTGCGGTATTCAGCCTCTCTGGTGTCAAGTCTGATTTTTGAAAAAAAAAAAAAAAAAATCCAAAATCAGACAGAGTGTTGAGACCAGAGAGGCTAAGACCGCATTGACTCAGTGCGGTATTCAGCCTCTCTGGTGTCAAGTCTGATTTTGGAAAAAAAAAAAAAAAATCCAAAATCAGACAGAGTGTTGACACAAGAGAGGCTAAGACCGCATTGACTGAGTGCGGTATTCAGCCTCTCTGGTGTCAAGTCTGATTTTGGAAAAAAAAAAAAAAAATCCAAAATCAGACAGAGTGTTGAGACCAGAGAGGCTAAGACTGCATTGACTCAGTGCGGTATTCAGCCTCTCTGGTGTCAAGTCTGATTTTGGAAAAAAAAAAAAAAAATCCAAAATCAGACAGAATGTTGACACCAGAGAGGCTAAGACCGCATTGACTCAGTGCGGTATTCAGCCTCTCTGGTGTCAAGTCTGATTTTGGAAAAAAAAAAAAAAAAATCCAAAATCAGACAGAGTGTTGAGACCAGAGAGGCTAAGACCGCATTGACTCAGTGCAGTATTCAGCCTCTCTGGTGTCAAGTCTGATTTTGAAAAAAAAAAAAAATCCAAAATCAGACAGTGTTGACACCAGAGAGGCTAAGACCGCATTGACTCAGTGCGGTATTCAGCCTCTCTGGTGTCAAGTCTGATTTTGGAAAAAAAAAAAAAAATCCAAAATCAGACAGAGTGTTGAGACCAGAGAGGCTAAGACCGCATTGACTCAGTGCAGTATTCAGCCTCTCTGGTGTCAAGTCTGATTTTGAAAAAAAAAAAAAAATCCAAAATCAGACAGAGTGTTGACACCAGAGAGGCTAAGACCGCATTGACTCAGTGCGGTATTCAGCCTCTCTGGTGTCAAGTCTGATTTTGGAAAAAAAAAAAAAAAATCCAAAATCAGACAGAGTGTTGACACCAGAGAGGCTAAGACCGCATTGACTCAGTGCGGTATTCAGCCTCTCTGGTGTCAAGTCTGATTTTGGAAAAAAAAAAAAAAAAATCCAAAATCAGACAGAGTGTTGAGACCAGAGAGGCTAAGACCGCATTGACTCAGTGCGGTATTCAGCCTCTCTGGTGTCAAGTCTGATTTTGAAAAAAAAAAAAAATCCAAAATCAGACAGTGTTGACACCAGAGAGGCTAAGACCGCATTGACTCAGTGCGGTATTCAGCCTCTCTGGTGTCAAGTCTGATTTTGGAAGAAAAAAAAAAAAATCCAAAATCAGACAGAGTGTTGAGACCAGAGAGGCTAAGACTGCATTGACTCAGTGCGGTATTCAGCCTCTCTGGTGTCAAGTCTGATTTTGGAAAAAAAAAAAAAAATCCAAAATCAGACAGAGTGTTGAGACCAGAGAGGCTAAGACCGCATTGACTCAGTGCGGTATTCAGCCTCTCTGGTGTCAAGTCTGATTTTGGAAAAAAAAAAAAAAAAAATCCAAAATCAGACAGAGTGTTGACACCAGAGAGGCTAAGACCGCATTGACTCAGTGCGGTATTCAGCCTCTCTGGTGTCAAGTCTGATTTTGGAAAAAAAAAAAAAAAATCCAAAATCAGACAGAGTGTTGACACCAGAGAGGCTAAGACCGCATTGACTCAGTGCGGTATTCAGCCTCTCTGGTGTCAAGTCTGATTTTGGAAAAAAAAAAAAAAAAATCCAAAATCAGACAGAGTGTTGAGACCAGAGAGGCTAAGACCGCATTGACTCAGTGCAGTATTCAGCCTCTCTGGTGTCAAGTCTGATTTTGAAAAAAAAAAAAAATCCAAAATCAGACAGTGTTGACACCAGAGAGGCTAAGACCGCATTGACTCAGTGCGGTATTCAGCCTCTCTGGTGTCAAGTCTGATTTTGGAAGAAAAAAAAAAAAATCCAAAATCAGACAGAGTGTTGAGACCAGAGAGGCTAAGACCGCATTGACTCAGTGCGGTATTCAGCCTCTCTGGTGTCAAGTCTGATTTTGAAAAAAAAAAAAAATCCAAAATCAGACAGTGTTGACACCAGAGAGGCTAAGACCGCATTGACTCAGTGCGGTATTCAGCCTCTCTGGTGTCAAGTCTGATTTTGGAAGAAAAAAAAAAAAATCCAAAATCAGACAGAGTGTTGAGACCAGAGAGGCTAAGACCGCATTGACTCAGTGCGGTATTCAGCCTCTCTGGTGTCAAGTCTGATTTTGGAAAAAAAAAAAAAAAAAATCCAAAATCAGACAGAGTGTTGAGACCAGAGAGGCTAAGACCGCATTGACTCAGTGCGGTATTCAGCCTCTCTGGTGTCAAGTCTGGTTTTGGAAAAAAAAAAAAAAAAAATCCAAAATCAGACAGAGTGTTGAGACCAGAGAGGCTAAGACTGCATTGACTCAGTGCGGTATTCAGCCTCTCTGGTGTCAAGTCTGATTTTGGAAAAAAAAAAAAAAATCCAAAATCAGACAGAGTGTTGACACCAGAGAGGCTAAGACCGCATTGACTCAGTGCGGTATTCAGCCTCTCTGGTGTCAAGTCTGATTTTTGAAAAAAAAAAAAAAAAATCCAAAATCAGACAGAGTGTTGAGACCAGAGAGGCTAAGACCGCATTGACTCAGTGCGGTATTCAGCCTCTCTGGTGTCAAGTCTGATTTTGGAAAAAAAAAAAAAAAATCCAAAATCAGACAGAGTGTTGACACAAGAGAGGCTAAGACCGCATTGACTGAGTGCGGTATTCAGCCTCTCTGGTGTCAAGTCTGATTTTGGAAAAAAAAAAAAAAAATCCAAAATCAGACAGAGTGTTGAGACCAGAGAGGCTAAGACTGCATTGACTCAGTGCGGTATTCAGCCTCTCTGGTGTCAAGTCTGATTTTGGAAAAAAAAAAAAAAATCCAAAATCAGACAGAGTGTTGAGACCAGAGAGGCTAAGACCGCATTGACTCAGTGCGGTATTCAGCCTCTCTGGTGTCAAGTCTGATTTTGGAAAAAAAAAAAAAAAAAATCCAAAATCAGACAGAGTGTTGACACCAGAGAGGCTAAGACCGCATTGACTCAGTGCGGTATTCAGCCTCTCTGGTGTCAAGTCTGATTTTGGAAAAAAAAAAAAAAATCCAAAATCAGACAGAGTGTTGACACCAGAGAGGCTAAGACCGCATTGACTCAGTGCGGTATTCAGCCTCTCTGGTGTCAAGTCTGATTTTGGAAAAAAAAAAAAAAAAATCCAAAATCAGACAGAGTGTTGAGACCAGAGAGGCTAAGACCGCATTGACTCAGTGCAGTATTCAGCCTCTCTGGTGTCAAGTCTGATTTTGAAAAAAAAAAAAAATCCAAAATCAGACAGTGTTGACACCAGAGAGGCTAAGACCGCATTGACTCAGTGCGGTATTCAGCCTCTCTGGTGTCAAGTCTGATTTTGGAAGAAAAAAAAAAAAATCCAAAATCAGACAGAGTGTTGAGACCAGAGAGGCTAAGACCGCATTGACTCAGTGCGGTATTCAGCCTCTCTGGTGTCAAGTCTGATTTTGAAAAAAAAAAAAAATCCAAAATCAGACAGTGTTGACACCAGAGAGGCTAAGACCGCATTGACTCAGTGCGGTATTCAGCCTCTCTGGTGTCAAGTCTGATTTTGGAAGAAAAAAAAAAAAATCCAAAATCAGACAGAGTGTTGAGACCAGAGAGGCTAAGACCGCATTGACTCAGTGCGGTATTCAGCCTCTCTGGTGTCAAGTCTGATTTTGGAAAAAAAAAAAAAAAAAATCCAAAATCAGACAGAGTGTTGAGACCAGAGAGGCTAAGACCGCATTGACTCAGTGCGGTATTCAGCCTCTCTGGTGTCAAGTCTGGTTTTGGAAAAAAAAAAAAAAAAAATCCAAAATCAGACAGAGTGTTGAGACCAGAGAGGCTAAGACTGCATTGACTCAGTGCGGTATTCAGCCTCTCTGGTGTCAAGTCTGATTTTGGAAAAAAAAAAAAAAATCCAAAATCAGACAGAGTGTTGACACCAGAGAGGCTAAGACCGCATTGACTCAGTGCGGTATTCAGCCTCTCTGGTGTCAAGTCTGATTTTTGAAAAAAAAAAAAAAAAAATCCAAAATCAGACAGAGTGTTGAGACCAGAGAGGCTAAGACCGCATTGACTCAGTGCGGTATTCAGCCTCTCTGGTGTCAAGTCTGATTTTGGAAAAAAAAAAAAAAAATCCAAAATCAGACAGAGTGTTGACACAAGAGAGGCTAAGACCGCATTGACTGAGTGCGGTATTCAGCCTCTCTGGTGTCAAGTCTGATTTTGGAAAAAAAAAAAAAAAATCCAAAATCAGACAGAGTGTTGAGACCAGAGAGGCTAAGACCGCATTGACTCAGTGCGGTATTCAGCCTCTCTGGTGTCAAGTCTGATTTTGGAAAAAAAAAAAAAAAAATCCAAAATCAGACAGAGTGTTGAACCCAGAGAGGCTAAGACCGCATTGACTCAGTGCGGTATTCAGCCTCTCTGGTGTCAAGTCTGATTTTGGAAAAAAAAAAAAAAAAAATCCAAAATCAGACAGAGTGTTGAGACCAGAGAGGCTAAGACCGCATTGACTCAGTGCAGTATTCAGCCTCTCTGGTGTCAAGTCTGATTTTGAAAAAAAAAAAAAAATCCAAAATCAGACAGTGTTGACACCAGAGAGGCTAAGACCGCATTGACTCAGTGCGGTATTCAGCCTCTCTGGTGTCAAGTCTGATTTTGGAAAAAAAAAAAAAAAATCCAAAATCAGACAGAGTGTTGAGACCAGAGAGGCTAAGACCGCATTGACTCAGTGCGGTATTCAGCCTCTCTGGTGTCAAGTCTGATTTTGGAAAAAAAAAAAAAAAAAATCCAAAATCAGACAGAGTGTTGAGACCAGAGAGGCTAAGACCGCATTGACTCAGTGCGGTATTCAGCCTCTCTGGTGTCAAGTCTGATTTTGGAAAAAAAAAAAAAAATCCAAAATCAGACAGAGTGTTGAGACCAGAGAGGCTAAGACCGCATTGACTCAGTGCGGTATTCAGCCTCTCTGGTGTCAAGTCTGATTTTGGAAAAAAAAAAAAAATCCAAAATCAGACAGAGTGTTGAGACCAGAGAGGCTAAGACCGCATTGACTGAGTGCGGTATTCAGCCTCTCTGGTGTCAAGTCTGATTTTGGAAAAAAAAAAAAAAAAAAATCCAAAATCAGACAGTGTTGAGACCAGAGAGGCTAAGACCGCATTGACTCAGTGCGGTATTCAGCCTCTCTGGTGTCAAGTCTGGTTTTGGAAAAAAAAAAAAAAAAAAAATCCAAAATCAGACAGAGTGTTGAGACCAGAGAGGCTAAGACCGCATTGACTCAGTGCGGTATTCAGCCTCTCTGGTGTCAAGTCTGATTTTGGAAAAAAAAAAAAAATCCAAAATCAGACAGAGTGTTGACACCAGAGAGGCTAAGACCGCATTGACTCAGTGCGGTATTCAGCCTCTCTGGTGTCAAGTCTGATTTTGGAAAAAAAAAAAAAAAAAATCCAAAATCAGACAGAGTGTTGAGACCAGAGAGGCTAAGACCGCATTGACTCAGTGCGGTATTCAGCCTCTCTGGTGTCAAGTCTGGTTTTGGAAAAAAAAAAAAAAAAAATCCAAAATCAGACAGAGTGTTGAGACCAGAGAGGCTAAGACTGCATTGACTCAGTGCGGTATTCAGCCTCTCTGGTGTCAAGTCTGATTTTGGAAAAAAAAAAAAAAATCCAAAATCAGACAGAGTGTTGACACCAGAGAGGCTAAGACCGCATTGACTCAGTGCGGTATTCAGCCTCTCTGGTGTCAAGTCTGATTTTTGAAAAAAAAAAAAAAAAAAATCCAAAATCAGACAGAGTGTTGAGACCAGAGAGGCTAAGACCGCATTGACTCAGTGCGGTATTCAGCCTCTCTGGTGTCAAGTCTGATTTTGGAAAAAAAAAAAAAAAATCCAAAATCAGACAGAGTGTTGACACAAGAGAGGCTAAGACCGCATTGACTGAGTGCGGTATTCAGCCTCTCTGGTGTCAAGTCTGATTTTGGAAAAAAAAAAAAAAAATCCAAAATCAGACAGAGTGTTGAGACCAGAGAGGCTAAGACCGCATTGACTCAGTGCGGTATTCAGCCTCTCTGGTGTCAAGTCTGATTTTGGAAAAAAAAAAAAAAAAATCCAAAATCAGACAGAGTGTTGACACCAGAGAGGCTAAGACCGCATTGACTCAGTGCGGTATTCAGCCTCTCTGGTGTCAAGTCTGATTTTGGAAAAAAAAAAAAAAAAAATCCAAAATCAGACAGAGTGTTGAGACCAGAGAGGCTAAGACCGCATTGACTCAGTGCAGTATTCAGCCTCTCTGGTGTCAAGTCTGATTTTGAAAAAAAAAAAAAAATCCAAAATCAGACAGTGTTGACACCAGAGAGGCTAAGACCGCATTGACTCAGTGCGGTATTCAGCCTCTCTGGTGTCAAGTCTGATTTTGGAAAAAAAAAAAAAAATCCAAAATCAGACAGAGTGTTGAGACCAGAGAGGCTAAGACCGCATTGACTCAGTGCGGTATTCAGCCTCTCTGGTGTCAAGTCTGATTTTGGAAAAAAAAAAAAAAAAATCCAAAATCAGACAGAGTGTTGAGACCAGAGAGGCTAAGACCGCATTGACTCAGTGCGGTATTCAGCCTCTCTGGTGTCAAGTCTGATTTTGGAAAAAAAAAAAAAAATCCAAAATCAGACAGAGTGTTGAGACCAGAGAGGCTAAGACCGCATTGACTCAGTGCGGTATTCAGCCTCTCTGGTGTCAAGTCTGATTTTGGAAAAAAAAAAAAAAATCCAAAATCAGACAGAGTGTTGAGACCAGAGAGGCTAAGACCGCATTGACTGAGTGCGGTATTCAGCCTCTCTGGTGTCAAGTCTGATTTTGGAAAAAAAAAAAAAAAAAAAATCCAAAATCAGACAGTGTTGAGACCAGAGAGGCTAAGACCGCATTGACTCAGTGCGGTATTCAGCCTCTCTGGTGTCAAGTCTGGTTTTGGAAAAAAAAAAAAAAAAAAAATCCAAAATCAGACAGAGTGTTGAGACCAGAGAGGCTAAGACCGCATTGACTCAGTGCGGTATTCAGCCTCTCTGGTGTCAAGTCTGATTTTGGAAAAAAAAAAAAAATCCAAAATCAGACAGAGTGTTGACACCAGAGAGGCTAAGACCGCATTGACTCAGTGCGGTATTCAGCCTCTCTGGTGTCAAGTCTGATTTTGGAAAAAAAAAAAAAAAAAATCCAAAATCAGACAGAGTGTTGAGACCAGAGAGGCTAAGACCGCATTGACTCAGTGCGGTATTCAGCCTCTCTGGTGTCAAGTCTGATTTTGGAAAAAAAAAAAAAAAAAATCCAAAATCAGACAGAGTGTTGACACCAGAGAGGCTAAGACCGCATTGACTCAGTGCGGTATTCAGCCTCTCTGGTGTCAAGTCTGATTTTGGAAAAAAAAAAAAAAATCCAAAATCAGACAGAGTGTTGACACCAGAGAGGCTAAGAGCGCATTGACTCAGTGCAGTATTCAGCCTCTCTGGTGTCAAGTCTGATTTTGGAAAAAAAAAAAAAATCCAAAATCAGACAGAGTGTTGACACCAGAGAGGCTAAGACCGCATTGACTCAGTGCAGTATTCAGCCTCTCTGGTGTCAAGTCTGATTTTGAAAAAAAAAAAAAAATCCAAAATCAGACAGAGTGTTGACACCAGAGAGGCTAAGACCGCATTGACTCAGTGCGGTATTCAGCCTCTCTGGTGTCAAGTCTGATTTTGGAAAAAAAAAAAAAAAAATCCAAAATCAGACAGAGTGTTGACACCAGAGAGGCTAAGACCGCATTGACTCAGTGCGGTATTCAGCCTCTCTGGTGTCAAGTCTGATTTTGGAAAAAAAAAAAAAAAAATCCAAAATCAGACAGAGTGTTGAGACCAGAGAGGCTAAGACCGCATTGACTCAGTGCAGTATTCAGCCTCTCTGGTGTCAAGTCTGATTTTGAAAAAAAAAAAAAAATCCAAAATCAGACAGTGTTGACACCAGAGAGGCTAAGACCGCATTGACTCAGTGCGGTATTCAGCCTCTCTGGTGTCAAGTCTGATTTTGGAAGAAAAAAAAAAAAATCCAAAATCAGACAGAGTGTTGAGACCAGAGAGGCTAAGACCGCATTGACTCAGTGCGGTATTCAGCCTCTCTGGTGTCAAGTCTGATTTTTGAAAAAAAAAAAAAAAAAATCCAAAATCAGACAGAGTGTTGAGACCAGAGAGGCTAAGACCGCATTGACTCAGTGCGGTATTCAGCCTCTCTGGTGTCAAGTCTGATTTTGGAAAAAAAAAAAAAAAATCCAAAATCAGACAGAGTGTTGAGACCAGAGAGGCTAAGACCGCATTGACTCAGTGCGGTATTCAGCCTCTCTGGTGTCAAGTCTGATTTTGGAAAAAAAAAAAAAAAAAATCCAAAATCAGACAGAGTGTTGACACCAGAGAGGCTAAGACCGCATTGACTCAGTGCGGTATTCAGCCTCTCTGGTGTCAAGTCTGATTTTGGAAAAAAAAAAAAAAATCCAAAATCAGACAGAGTGTTGACACCAGAGAGGCTAAGAGCGCATTGACTCAGTGCAGTATTCAGCCTCTCTGGTGTCAAGTCTGATTTTGGAAAAAAAAAAAAAATCCAAAATCAGACAGAGTGTTGACACCAGAGAGGCTAAGACCGCATTGACTCAGTGCGGTATTCAGCCTCTCTGGTGTCAAGTCTGATTTTGGAAAAAAAAAAATAATAATCCAAAATCAGACAGAGTGTTGACACCAGAGAGGCTAAGACCGCATTGACTCAGTGCGGTATTCAGCCTCTCTGGTGTCAAGTCTGATTTTGGAAAAAAAAAAAAAAAAATCCAAAATCAGACAGAGTGTTGAGACCAGAGAGGCTAAGACCGCATTGACTCAGTGCAGTATTCAGCCTCTCTGGTGTCAAGTCTGATTTTGAAAAAAAAAAAAAATCCAAAATCAGACAGTGTTGACACCAGAGAGGCTAAGACCGCATTGACTCAGTGCGGTATTCAGCCTCTCTGGTGTCAAGTCTGATTTTGGAAGAAAAAAAAAAAATCCAAAATCAGACAGAGTGTTGAGACCAGAGAGGCTAAGACCGCATTGACTCAGTGCGGTATTCAGCCTCTCTGGTGTCAAGTCTGATTTTGGAAAAAAAAAAAAAAAAAATCCAAAATCAGACAGAGTGTTGAGACCAGAGAGGCTAAGACCGCATTGACTCAGTGCGGTATTCAGCCTCTCTGGTGTCAAGTCTGGTTTTGGTTAAAAAAAAAAAAAAAAATCCAAAATCAGACAGAGTGTTGAGACCAGAGAGGCTAAGACCGCATTGACTCAGTGCGGTATTCAGCCTCTCTGGTGTCAAGTCTGATTTTGGAAAAAAAAAAAAAAATCCAAAATCAGACAGAGTGTTGACACCAGAGAGGCTAAGACCGCATTGACTCAGTGCGGTATTCAGCCTCTCTGGTGTCAAGTCTGATTTTTGAAAAAAAAAAAAAAAAATCCAAAATCAGACAGAGTGTTGAGACCAGAGAGGCTAAGACCGCATTGACTCAGTGCGGTATTCAGCCTCTCTGGTGTCAAGTCTGATTTTGGAAAAAAAAAAAAAAAATCCAAAATCAGACAGAGTGTTGACACAAGAGAGGCTAAGACCGCATTGACTGAGTGCGGTATTCAGCCTCTCTGGTGTCAAGTCTGATTTTGGAAAAAAAAAAAAAAAATCCAAAATGAGACAGTGTTGAGACCAGAGAGGCTAAGACCGCATTGACTCAGTGCGGTATTCAGCCTCTCTGGTGTCAAGTCTGGTTTTGGTTAAAAAAAAAAAAAAAAATCCAAAATCAGACAGAGTGTTGAGACCAGAGAGGCTAAGACCGCATTGACTCAGTGCGGTATTCAGCCTCTCTGGTGTCAAGTCTGGTTTTGGTTAAAAAAAAAAAAAAAAATCCAAAATCAGACAGAGTGTTGAGACCAGAGAGGCTAAGACCGCATTGACTCAGTGCGGTATTCAGCCTCTCTGGTGTCAAGTCTGATTTTGGAAAAAAAAAAAAAAATCCAAAATCAGACAGAGTGTTGACACCAGAGAGGCTAAGACCGCATTGACTCAGTGCGGTATTCAGCCTCTCTGGTGTCAAGTCTGATTTTTGAAAAAAAAAAAAAAAAAATCCAAAATCAGACAGAGTGTTGAGACCAGAGAGGCTAAGACCGCATTGACTCAGTGCGGTATTCAGCCTCTCTGGTGTCAAGTCTGATTTTGGAAAAAAAAAAAAAAAATCCAAAATCAGACAGAGTGTTGACACAAGAGAGGCTAAGACCGCATTGACTGAGTGCGGTATTCAGCCTCTCTGGTGTCAAGTCTGATTTTGGAAAAAAAAAAAAAAAATCCAAAATGAGACAGTGTTGAGACCAGAGAGGCTAAGACCGCATTGACTCAGTGCGGTATTCAGCCTCTCTGGTGTCAAGTCTGGTTTTGGTTAAAAAAAAAAAAAAAAATCCAAAATCAGACAGAGTGTTGAGACCAGAGAGGCTAAGACCGCATTGACTCAGTGCGGTATTCAGCCTCTCTGGTGTCAAGTCTGATTTTGGAAAAAAAAAAAAAAATCCAAAATCAGACAGAGTGTTGACACCAGAGAGGCTAAGACCGCATTGACTCAGTGCGGTATTCAGCCTCTCTGGTGTCAAGTCTGATTTTTGAAAAAAAAAAAAAAAAAATCCAAAATCAGACAGAGTGTTGAGACCAGAGAGGCTAAGACCGCATTGACTCAGTGCGGTATTCAGCCTCTCTGGTGTCAAGTCTGATTTTGGAAAAAAAAAAAAAAAATCCAAAATCAGACAGAGTGTTGACACAAGAGAGGCTAAGACCGCATTGACTGAGTGCGGTATTCAGCCTCTCTGGTGTCAAGTCTGATTTTGGAAAAAAAAAAAAAAAATCCAAAATGAGACAGAGTGTTGAGACCAGAGAGGCTAAGACCGCATTGACTCAGTGCGGTATTCAGCCTCTCTGGTGTCAAGTCTGGTTTTGGTTAAAAAAAAAAAAAAAAATCCAAAATCAGACAGAGTGTTGAGACCAGAGAGGCTAAGACCGCATTGACTCAGTGCGGTATTCAGCCTCTCTGGTGTCAAGTCTGATTTTGGAAAAAAAAAAAAAAAATCCAAAATCAGACAGAGTGTTGACACCAGAGAGGCTAAGACCGCATTGACTCAGTGCGGTATTCAGCCTCTCTGGTGTCAAGTCTGATTTTTGAAAAAAAAAAAAAAAAAATCCAAAATCAGACAGAGTGTTGAGACCAGAGAGGCTAAGACCGCATTGACTCAGTGCGGTATTCAGCCTCTCTGGTGTCAAGTCTGATTTTGGAAAAAAAAAAAAAAAATCCAAAATCAGACAGAGTGTTGACACAAGAGAGGCTAAGACCGCATTGACTGAGTGCGGTATTCAGCCTCTCTGGTGTCAAGTCTGATTTTGGAAAAAAAAAAAAAAAATCCAAAATGAGACAGAGTGTTGAGACCAGAGAGGCTAAGACCGCATTGACTCAGTGCAGTATTCAGCCTCTCTGGTGTCAAGTCTGATTTTGGAAAAAAAAAAAAAAAAATCCAAAATCAGACAGAGTGTTGACACCAGAGAGGCTAAGACCGCATTGACTCAGTGCGGTATTCAGCCTCTCTGGTGTCAAGTCTGATTTTGGAAAAAAAAAAAAAAAAATCCAAAATCAGACAGAGTGTTGAGACCAGAGAGGCTAAGACCGCATTGACTCAGTGCAGTATTCAGCCTCTCTGGTGTCAAGTCTGATTTTGAAAAAAAAAAAAAATCCAAAATCAGACAGTGTTGACACCAGAGAGGCTAAGACCGCATTGACTCAGTGCGGTATTCAGCCTCTCTGGTGTCAAGTCTGATTTTGGAAAAAAAAAAAAAAATCCAAAATCAGACAGAGTGTTGAGACCAGAGAGGCTAAGACCGCATTGACTCAGTGCAGTATTCAGCCTCTCTGGTGTCAAGTCTGATTTTG
This sequence comes from Poromitra crassiceps, assembly GCF_964638095.1. Lineage (NCBI taxonomy): Eukaryota > Metazoa > Chordata > Actinopteri > Beryciformes > Melamphaidae > Poromitra > Poromitra crassiceps. The sequence goes on from NW_028151827.1 coordinate 56,036, forward strand.
AAAAAAAAAAAAAAATCCAAAATCAGACAGAGTGTTGACACCAGAGAGGCTAAGACCGCATTGACTCAGTGCGGTATTCAGCCTCTCTGGTGTCAAGTCTGATTTTGGAAAAAAAAAAAAAAAAAATCCAAAATCAGACAGAGTGTTGACACCAGAGAGGCTAAGACCGCATTGACTCAGTGCGGTATTCAGCCTCTCTGGTGTCAAGTCTGATTTTGGAAAAAAAAAAAAAAAAATCCAAAATCAGACAGAGTGTTGAGACCAGAGAGGCTAAGACCGCATTGACTCAGTGCAGTATTCAGCCTCTCTGGTGTCAAGTCTGATTTTGAAAAAAAAAAAAAAATCCAAAATCAGACAGTGTTGACACCAGAGAGGCTAAGACCGCATTGACTCAGTGCGGTATTCAGCCTCTCTGGTGTCAAGTCTGATTTTGGAAGAAAAAAAAAAAAATCCAAAATCAGACAGAGTGTTGAGACCAGAGAGGCTAAGACCGCATTGACTCAGTGCGGTATTCAGCCTCTCTGGTGTCAAGTCTGATTTTGGAAAAAAAAAAAAAATCCAAAATCAGACAGAGTGTTGAGACCAGAGAGGCTAAGACCGCATTGACTCAGTGCGGTATTCAGCCTCTCTGGTGTCAAGTCTGATTTTGGAAAAAAAAAAAAAAAAAATCCAAAATCAGACAGAGTGTTGACACCAGAGAGGCTAAGACCGCATTGACTCAGTGCGGTATTCAGCCTCTCTGGTGTCAAGTCTGATTTTGGAAAAAAAAAAAAAAAATCCAAAATCAGACAGAGTGTTGACACCAGAGAGGCTAAGACCGCATTGACTCAGTGCGGTATTCAGCCTCTCTGGTGTCAAGTCTGATTTTGGAAAAAAAATAAAATAAATCCAAAATCAGACAGAGTGTTGAGACCAGAGAGGCTAAGACCGCATTGACTCAGTGCAGTATTCAGCCTCTCTGGTGTCAAGTCTGATTTTGAAAAAAAAAAAAAATCCAAAATCAGACAGTGTTGACACCAGAGAGGCTAAGACCGCATTGACTCAGTGCGGTATTCAGCCTCTCTGGTGTCAAGTCTGATTTTGGAAGAAAAAAAAAAAATCCAAAATCAGACAGAGTGTTGAGACCAGAGAGGCTAAGACCGCATTGACTCAGTGCGGTATTCAGCCTCTCTGGTGTCAAGTCTGGTTTTGGAAAAAAAAAAAAAAAAAATCCAAAATCAGACAGAGTGTTGAGACCAGAGAGGCTAAGACCGCATTGACTCAGTGCGGTATTCAGCCTCTCTGGTGTCAAGTCTGATTTTGGAAAAAAAAAAAAAAATCCAAAATCAGACAGAGTGTTGAGACCAGAGAGGCTAAGACCGCATTGACTCAGTGCGGTATTCAGCCTCTCTGGTGTCAAGTCTGATTTTGGAAAAAAAAAAAAAAATCAAAAATCAGACAGAGTGTTGAGACCAGAGAGGCTAAGACCGCATTGACTCAGTGCGGTATTCAGCCTCTCTGGTGTCAAGTCTGATTTTGGAAAAAAAAAAAAAAAAAATCCAAAATCAGACAGAGTGTTGACACCAGAGAGGCTAAGACCGCATTGACTCAGTGCGGTATTCAGCCTCTCTGGTGTCAAGTCTGATTTTGGAAAAAAAAAAAAAAATCCAAAATCAGACAGAGTGTTGACACCAGAGAGGCTAAGACCGCATTGACTCAGTGCGGTATTCAGCCTCTCTGGTGTCAAGTCTGATTTTTGGAAAAAAAAAAAAAATCCAAAATCAGACAGAGTGTTGAGACCAGAGAGGCTAAGACCGCATTGACTCAGTGCAGTATTCAGCCTCTCTGGTGTCAAGTCTGATTTTGGAAAAAAAAAAAAATCCAAAATCAGACAGAGTGTTGACACCAGAGAGGCTAAGACCGCATTGACTCAGTGCGGTATTCAGCCTCTCTGGTGTCAAGTCTGATTTTGGAAAAAAAAAAAAAAAAATCCAAAATCAGACAGAGTGTTGAGACCAGAGAGGCTAAGACCGCATTGACTCAGTGCGGTATTCAGCCTCTCTGGTGTCAAGTCTGATTTTGGAAAAAAAAAAAAAAATCCAAAATCAGACAGAGTGTTGAGACCAGAGAGGCTAAGACCGCATTGACTCAGTGCGGTATTCAGCCTCTCTGGTGTCAAGTCTGATTTTGGAAAAAAAAAAAAAAATCCAAAATCAGACAGAGTGTTGAGACCAGAGAGGCTAAGACCGCATTGACTCAGTGCGGTATTCAGCCTCTCTGGTGTCAAGTCTGATTTTGGAAAAAAAAAAAAAAAAATCCAAAATCAGACAGAGTGTTGACACCAGAGAGGCTAAGACCGCATTGACTCAGTGCGGTATTCAGCCTCTCTGGTGTCAAGTCTGATTTTGGAAAAAAAAAAAAAAATCCAAAATCAGACAGAGTGTTGACACCAGAGAGGCTAAGACCGCATTGACTCAGTGCGGTATTCAGCCTCTCTGGTGTCAAGTCTGATTTTGGAAAAAAAAAAAAAAAATCCAAAATCAGACAGAGTGTTGACACCAGAGAGGCTAAGACCGCATTGACTCAGTGCGGTATTCAGCCTCTCTGGTGTCAAGTCTGATTTTGGAAAAAAAAAAAAAAATCCAAAATCAGACAGAGTGTTGACACCAGAGAGGCTAAGAGCGCATTGACTCAGTGCAGTATTCAGCCTCTCTGGTGTCAAGTCTGATTTTGGAAAAAAAAAAAAATCCAAAATCAGACAGAGTGTTGACACCAGAGAGGCTAAGACCGCATTGACTCAGTGCGGTATTCAGCCTCTCTGGTGTCAAGTCTGATTTTGGAAAAAAAAAAAAAAAATCCAAAATCAGACAGAGTGTTGACACCAGAGAGGCTAAGACCGCATTGACTCAGTGCGGTATTCAGCCTCTCTGGTGTCAAGTCTGATTTTGGAAAAAAAAAAAAAAAAATCCAAAATCAGACAGAGTGTTGAGACCAGAGAGGCTAAGACCGCATTGACTCAGTGCAGTATTCAGCCTCTCTGGTGTCAAGTCTGATTTTGAAAAAAAAAAAAAATCCAAAATCAGACAGTGTTGACACCAGAGAGGCTAAGACCGCATTGACTCAGTGCGGTATTCAGCCTCTCTGGTGTCAAGTCTGATTTTGGAAGAAAAAAAAAAAATCCAAAATCAGACAGAGTGTTGAGACCAGAGAGGCTAAGACCGCATTGACTCAGTGCGGTATTCAGCCTCTCTGGTGTCAAGTCTGATTTTGGAAAAAAAAATAATAATCCAAAATCAGACAGAGTGTTGAGACCAGAGAGGCTAAGACCGCATTGACTCAGTGCGGTATTCAGCCTCTCTGGTGTCAAGTCTGATTTTGGAAAAAAAAAAAAAAATCAAAAATCAGACAGAGTGTTGAGACCAGAGAGGCTAAGACCGCATTGACTCAGTGCGGTATTCAGCCTCTCTGGTGTCAAGTCTGATTTTGGAAAAAAAATAAAAAAAAATCCAAAATCAGACAGAGTGTTGACACCAGAGAGGCTAAGACCGCATTGACTCAGTGCGGTATTCAGCCTCTCTGGTGTCAAGTCTGATTTTGGAAAAAAAAAAAAAAATCCAAAATCAGACAGAGTGTTGACACCAGAGAGGCTAAGACCGCATTGACTCAGTGCGGTATTCAGCCTCTCTGGTGTCAAGTCTGATTTTTGGAAAAAAAAAAAAATCCAAAATCAGACAGAGTGTTGAGACCAGAGAGGCTAAGACCGCATTGACTCAGTGCAGTATTCAGCCTCTCTGGTGTCAAGTCTGATTTTGGAAAAAAAAAAAAAATCCAAAATCAGACAGAGTGTTGACACCAGAGAGGCTAAGACCGCATTGACTCAGTGCGGTATTCAGCCTCTCTGGTGTCAAGTCTGATTTTGGAAAAAAAAAAAAAAAAATCCAAAATCAGACAGAGTGTTGAGACCAGAGAGGCTAAGACCGCATTGACTCAGTGCGGTATTCAGCCTCTCTGGTGTCAAGTCTGATTTTGGAAAAAAAAAAAAAAATCCAAAATCAGACAGAGTGTTGAGACCAGAGAGGCTAAGACCGCATTGACTCAGTGCGGTATTCAGCCTCTCTGGTGTCAAGTCTGATTTTGGAAAAAAAAAAAAAAATCCAAAATCAGACAGAGTGTTGAGACCAGAGAGGCTAAGACCGCATTGACTCAGTGCGGTATTCAGCCTCTCTGGTGTCAAGTCTGATTTTGGAAAAAAAAAAAAAAAAATCCAAAATCAGACAGAGTGTTGACACCAGAGAGGCTAAGACCGCATTGACTCAGTGCGGTATTCAGCCTCTCTGGTGTCAAGTCTGATTTTGGAAAAAAAAAAAAAAATCCAAAATCAGACAGAGTGTTGACACCAGAGAGGCTAAGACCGCATTGACTCAGTGCGGTATTCAGCCTCTCTGGTGTCAAGTCTGATTTTGGAAAAAAAAAAAAAAAATCCAAAATCAGACAGAGTGTTGACACCAGAGAGGCTAAGACCGCATTGACTCAGTGCGGTATTCAGCCTCTCTGGTGTCAAGTCTGATTTTGGAAAAAAAAAAAAAAATCCAAAATCAGACAGAGTGTTGACACCAGAGAGGCTAAGAGCGCATTGACTCAGTGCAGTATTCAGCCTCTCTGGTGTCAAGTCTGATTTTGGAAAAAAAAAAAAAATCCAAAATCAGACAGAGTGTTGACACCAGAGAGGCTAAGACCGCATTGACTCAGTGCGGTATTCAGCCTCTCTGGTGTCAAGTCTGATTTTGGAAAAAAAAAAAAAAAATCCAAAATCAGACAGAGTGTTGACACCAGAGAGGCTAAGACCGCATTGACTCAGTGCGGTATTCAGCCTCTCTGGTGTCAAGTCTGATTTTGGAAAAAAAAAAAAAAAATCCAAAATCAGACAGAGTGTTGAGACCAGAGAGGCTAAGACCGCATTGACTCAGTGCAGTATTCAGCCTCTCTGGTGTCAAGTCTGATTTTGAAAAAAAAAAAAAATCCAAAATCAGACAGTGTTGACACCAGAGAGGCTAAGACCGCATTGACTCAGTGCGGTATTCAGCCTCTCTGGTGTCAAGTCTGATTTTGGAAGAAAAAAAAAAAATCCAAAATCAGACAGAGTGTTGAGACCAGAGAGGCTAAGACCGCATTGACTCAGTGCGGTATTCAGCCTCTCTGGTGTCAAGTCTGATTTTTGAAAAAAAAAAAAAAAAAATCCAAAATCAGACAGAGTGTTGAGACCAGAGAGGCTAAGACTGCATTGACTCAGTGCGGTATTCAGCCTCTCTGATGTCAAGTCTGGTTTTGGTTAAAAAAAAAAAAAAAAATCCAAAATCAGACAGAGTGTTGAGACCAGAGAGGCTAAGACCGCATTGACTCAGTGCGGTATTCAGCCTCTCTGGTGTCAAGTCTGATTTTGGAAAAAAAAAAAAAAAATCCAAAATCAGACAGAGTGTTGACACCAGAGAGGCTAAGACCGCATTGACTCAGTGCGGTATTCAGCCTCTCTGGTGTCAAGTCTGATTTTTGAAAAAAAAAAAAAAAAAATCCAAAATCAGACAGAGTGTTGAGACCAGAGAGGCTAAGACCGCATTGACTCAGTGCGGTATTCAGCCTCTCTGGTGTCAAGTCTGATTTTGGAAAAAAAAAAAAAAAATCCAAAATCAGACAGAGTGTTGACACAAGAGAGGCTAAGACCGCATTGACTGAGTGCGGTATTCAGCCTCTCTGGTGTCAAGTCTGATTTTGGAAAAAAAAAAAAAAAATCCAAAATCAGACAGAGTGTTGAGACCAGAGAGGCTAAGACCGCATTGACTCAGTGCGGTATTCAGCCTCTCTGGTGTCAAGTCTGATTTTGGAAAAAAAAAAAAAAAATCCAAAATCAGACAGAGTGTTGACACCAGAGAGGCTAAGACCGCATTGACTCAGTGCGGTATTCAGCCTCTCTGGTGTCAAGTCTGATTTTGGAAAAAAAAAAAAAAAAATCCAAAATCAGACAGAGTGTTGACACCAGAGAGGCTAAGACCGCATTGACTCAGTGCGGTATTCAGCCTCTCTGGTGTCAAGTCTGATTTTGGAAAAAAAAAAAAATAATCCAAAATCAGACAGAGTGTTGAGACCAGAGAGGCTAAGACCGCATTGACTCAGTGCAGTATTCAGCCTCTCTGGTGTCAAGTCTGATTTTGAAAAAAAAAAAAAATCCAAAATCAGACAGTGTTGACACCAGAGAGGCTAAGACCGCATTGACTCAGTGCGGTATTCAGCCTCTCTGGTGTCAAGTCTGATTTTGGAAGAAAAAAAAAAAAATCCAAAATCAGACAGAGTGTTGAGACCAGAGAGGCTAAGACCGCATTGACTCAGTGCGGTATTCAGCCTCTCTGGTGTCAAGTCTGATTTTGAAAAAAAAAAAAAATCCAAAATCAGACAGTGTTGACACCAGAGAGGCTAAGACCGCATTGACTCAGTGCGGTATTCAGCCTCTCTGGTGTCAAGTCTGATTTTGGAAGAAAAAAAAAAAAATCCAAAATCAGACAGAGTGTTGAGACCAGAGAGGCTAAGACCGCATTGACTCAGTGCGGTATTCAGCCTCTCTGGTGTCAAGTCTGATTTTGGAAAAAAAAAAAAAAAAATCCAAAATCAGACAGAGTGTTGAGACCAGAGAGGCTAAGACCGCATTGACTCAGTGCGGTATTCAGCCTCTCTGGTGTCAAGTCTGGTTTTGGAAAAAAAAAAAAAAAAAATCCAAAATCAGACAGAGTGTTGAGACCAGAGAGGCTAAGACTGCATTGACTCAGTGCGGTATTCAGCCTCTCTGGTGTCAAGTCTGATTTTGGAAAAAAAAAAAAAAATCCAAAATCAGACAGAGTGTTGACACCAGAGAGGCTAAGACCGCATTGACTCAGTGCGGTATTCAGCCTCTCTGGTGTCAAGTCTGATTTTTGAAAAAAAAAAAAAAAAATCCAAAATCAGACAGAGTGTTGAGACCAGAGAGGCTAAGACCGCATTGACTCAGTGCGGTATTCAGCCTCTCTGGTGTCAAGTCTGATTTTGGAAAAAAAAAAAAAAAATCCAAAATCAGACAGAGTGTTGACACCAGAGAGGCTAAGACCGCATTGACTCAGTGCGGTATTCAGCCTCTCTGGTGTCAAGTCTGATTTTGGAAAAAAAAAAAAAAAATCCAAAATCAGACAGAGTGTTGACACCAGAGAGGCTAAGACCGCATTGACTCAGTGCGGTATTCAGCCTCTCTGGTGTCAAGTCTGATTTTGGAAAAAAAAAAAAAAATCCAAAATCAGACAGAGTGTTGACACCAGAGAGGCTAAGAGCGCATTGACTCAGTGCAGTATTCAGCCTCTCTGGTGTCAAGTCTGATTTTGGAAAAAAAAAAAAAATCCAAAATCAGACAGAGTGTTGACACCAGAGAGGCTAAGACCGCATTGACTCAGTGCGGTATTCAGCCTCTCTGGTGTCAAGTCTGATTTTGGAAAAAAAAAAAAAAAATCCAAAATCAGACAGAGTGTTGACACCAGAGAGGCTAAGACCGCATTGACTCAGTGCGGTATTCAGCCTCTCTGGTGTCAAGTCTGATTTTGGAAAAAAAAAAAAAAAAATCCAAAATCAGACAGAGTGTTGAGACCAGAGAGGCTAAGACCGCATTGACTCAGTGCAGTATTCAGCCTCTCTGGTGTCAAGTCTGATTTTGAAAAAAAAAAAAATCCAAAATCAGACAGTGTTGACACCAGAGAGGCTAAGACCGCATTGACTCAGTGCGGTATTCAGCCTCTCTGGTGTCAAGTCTGATTTTGGAAGAAAAAAAAAAAATCCAAAATCAGACAGAGTGTTGAGACCAGAGAGGCTAAGACCGCATTGACTCAGTGCGGTATTCAGCCTCTCTGGTGTCAAGTCTGATTTTTGAAAAAAAAAAAAAAAAAAATCCAAAATCAGACAGAGTGTTGAGACCAGAGAGGCTAAGACTGCATTGACTCAGTGCGGTATTCAGCCTCTCTGATGTCAAGTCTGGTTTTGGTTAAAAAAAAAAAAAAAAATCCAAAATCAGACAGAGTGTTGAGACCAGAGAGGCTAAGACCGCATTGACTCAGTGCGGTATTCAGCCTCTCTGGTGTCAAGTCTGATTTTGGAAAAAAAAAAAAAAAATCCAAAATCAGACAGAGTGTTGACACCAGAGAGGCTAAGACCGCATTGACTCAGTGCGGTATTCAGCCTCTCTGGTGTCAAGTCTGATTTTTGAAAAAAAAAAAAAAAAAATCCAAAATCAGACAGAGTGTTGAGACCAGAGAGGCTAAGACCGCATTGACTCAGTGCGGTATTCAGCCTCTCTGGTGTCAAGTCTGATTTTGGAAAAAAAAAAAAAAAATCCAAAATCAGACAGAGTGTTGACACAAGAGAGGCTAAGACCGCATTGACTGAGTGCGGTATTCAGCCTCTCTGGTGTCAAGTCTGATTTTGGAAAAAAAAAAAAAAAATCCAAAATCAGACAGAGTGTTGAGACCAGAGAGGCTAAGACCGCATTGACTCAGTGCGGTATTCAGCCTCTCTGGTGTCAAGTCTGATTTTGGAAAAAAAAAAAAAAAATCCAAAATCAGACAGAGTGTTGACACCAGAGAGGCTAAGACCGCATTGACTCAGTGCGGTATTCAGCCTCTCTGGTGTCAAGTCTGATTTTGGAAAAAAAAAAAAAAAAAATCCAAAATCAGACAGAGTGTTGAGACCAGAGAGGCTAAGACCGCATTGACTCAGTGCAGTATTCAGCCTCTCTGGTGTCAAGTCTGATTTTGAAAAAAAAAAAAAATCCAAAATCAGACAGTGTTGACACCAGAGAGGCTAAGACCGCATTGACTCAGTGCGGTATTCAGCCTCTCTGGTGTCAAGTCTGATTTTGGAAAAAAAAAAAAAAAATCCAAAATCAGACAGAGTGTTGAGACCAGAGAGGCTAAGACCGCATTGACTCAGTGCAGTATTCAGCCTCTCTGGTGTCAAGTCTGATTTTGAAAAAAAAAAAAAAATCCAAAATCAGACAGAGTGTTGACACCAGAGAGGCTAAGACCGCATTGACTCAGTGCGGTATTCAGCCTCTCTGGTGTCAAGTCTGATTTTGGAAAAAAAAAAAAAAAAATCCAAAATCAGACAGAGTGTTGACACCAGAGAGGCTAAGACCGCATTGACTCAGTGCGGTATTCAGCCTCTCTGGTGTCAAGTCTGATTTTGGAAAAAAAAAAAAAAAAATCCAAAATCAGACAGAGTGTTGAGACCAGAGAGGCTAAGACCGCATTGACTCAGTGCGGTATTCAGCCTCTCTGGTGTCAAGTCTGATTTTGAAAAAAAAAAAAAATCCAAAATCAGACAGTGTTGACACCAGAGAGGCTAAGACCGCATTGACTCAGTGCGGTATTCAGCCTCTCTGGTGTCAAGTCTGATTTTGGAAGAAAAAAAAAAAAATCCAAAATCAGACAGAGTGTTGAGACCAGAGAGGCTAAGACTGCATTGACTCAGTGCGGTATTCAGCCTCTCTGGTGTCAAGTCTGATTTTGGAAAAAAAAAAAAAAAATCCAAAATCAGACAGAGTGTTGAGACCAGAGAGGCTAAGACCGCATTGACTCAGTGCGGTATTCAGCCTCTCTGGTGTCAAGTCTGATTTTGGAAAAAAAAAAAAAAAAAATCCAAAATCAGACAGAGTGTTGACACCAGAGAGGCTAAGACCGCATTGACTCAGTGCGGTATTCAGCCTCTCTGGTGTCAAGTCTGATTTTGGAAAAAAAAAAAAAAAATCCAAAATCAGACAGAGTGTTGACACCAGAGAGGCTAAGACCGCATTGACTCAGTGCGGTATTCAGCCTCTCTGGTGTCAAGTCTGATTTTGGAAAAAAAAAAAAAAAAATCCAAAATCAGACAGAGTGTTGAGACCAGAGAGGCTAAGACCGCATTGACTCAGTGCAGTATTCAGCCTCTCTGGTGTCAAGTCTGATTTTGAAAAAAAAAAAAAATCCAAAATCAGACAGTGTTGACACCAGAGAGGCTAAGACCGCATTGACTCAGTGCGGTATTCAGCCTCTCTGGTGTCAAGTCTGATTTTGGAAGAAAAAAAAAAAAATCCAAAATCAGACAGAGTGTTGAGACCAGAGAGGCTAAGACCGCATTGACTCAGTGCGGTATTCAGCCTCTCTGGTGTCAAGTCTGATTTTGAAAAAAAAAAAAAATCCAAAATCAGACAGTGTTGACACCAGAGAGGCTAAGACCGCATTGACTCAGTGCGGTATTCAGCCTCTCTGGTGTCAAGTCTGATTTTGGAAGAAAAAAAAAAAAATCCAAAATCAGACAGAGTGTTGAGACCAGAGAGGCTAAGACCGCATTGACTCAGTGCGGTATTCAGCCTCTCTGGTGTCAAGTCTGATTTTGGAAAAAAAAAAAAAAAAAATCCAAAATCAGACAGAGTGTTGAGACCAGAGAGGCTAAGACCGCATTGACTCAGTGCGGTATTCAGCCTCTCTGGTGTCAAGTCTGGTTTTGGAAAAAAAAAAAAAAAAAAATCCAAAATCAGACAGAGTGTTGAGACCAGAGAGGCTAAGACTGCATTGACTCAGTGCGGTATTCAGCCTCTCTGGTGTCAAGTCTGATTTTGGAAAAAAAAAAAAAAATCCAAAATCAGACAGAGTGTTGACACCAGAGAGGCTAAGACCGCATTGACTCAGTGCGGTATTCAGCCTCTCTGGTGTCAAGTCTGATTTTTGAAAAAAAAAAAAAAAAAATCCAAAATCAGACAGAGTGTTGAGACCAGAGAGGCTAAGACCGCATTGACTCAGTGCGGTATTCAGCCTCTCTGGTGTCAAGTCTGATTTTGGAAAAAAAAAAAAAAAAATCCAAAATCAGACAGAGTGTTGACACAAGAGAGGCTAAGACCGCATTGACTGAGTGCGGTATTCAGCCTCTCTGGTGTCAAGTCTGATTTTGGAAAAAAAAAAAAAAAAATCCAAAATCAGACAGAGTGTTGAGACCAGAGAGGCTAAGACTGCATTGACTCAGTGCGGTATTCAGCCTCTCTGGTGTCAAGTCTGATTTTGGAAAAAAAAAAAAAAATCCAAAATCAGACAGAGTGTTGAGACCAGAGAGGCTAAGACCGCATTGACTCAGTGCGGTATTCAGCCTCTCTGGTGTCAAGTCTGATTTTGGAAAAAAAAAAAAAAAAAATCCAAAATCAGACAGAGTGTTGACACCAGAGAGGCTAAGACCGCATTGACTCAGTGCGGTATTCAGCCTCTCTGGTGTCAAGTCTGATTTTGGAAAAAAAAAAAAAAATCCAAAATCAGACAGAGTGTTGACACCAGAGAGGCTAAGACCGCATTGACTCAGTGCGGTATTCAGCCTCTCTGGTGTCAAGTCTGATTTTGGAAAAAAAAAAAAAAAAATCCAAAATCAGACAGAGTGTTGAGACCAGAGAGGCTAAGACCGCATTGACTCAGTGCAGTATTCAGCCTCTCTGGTGTCAAGTCTGATTTTGAAAAAAAAAAAAAAATCCAAAATCAGACAGTGTTGACACCAGAGAGGCTAAGACCGCATTGACTCAGTGCGGTATTCAGCCTCTCTGGTGTCAAGTCTGATTTTGGAAGAAAAAAAAAAAAATCCAAAATCAGACAGAGTGTTGAGACCAGAGAGGCTAAGACCGCATTGACTCAGTGCGGTATTCAGCCTCTCTGGTGTCAAGTCTGATTTTGAAAAAAAAAAAAAAATCCAAAATCAGACAGTGTTGACACCAGAGAGGCTAAGACCGCATTGACTCAGTGCGGTATTCAGCCTCTCTGGTGTCAAGTCTGATTTTGGAAGAAAAAAAAAAAAATCCAAAATCAGACAGAGTGTTGAGACCAGAGAGGCTAAGACCGCATTGACTCAGTGCGGTATTCAGCCTCTCTGGTGTCAAGTCTGATTTTGGAAAAAAAAAAAAAAAAAATCCAAAATCAGACAGAGTGTTGAGACCAGAGAGGCTAAGACCGCATTGACTCAGTGCGGTATTCAGCCTCTCTGGTGTCAAGTCTGGTTTTGGAAAAAAAAAAAAAAAAAATCCAAAATCAGACAGAGTGTTGAGACCAGAGAGGCTAAGACTGCATTGACTCAGTGCGGTATTCAGCCTCTCTGGTGTCAAGTCTGATTTTGGAAAAAAAAAAAAAAATCCAAAATCAGACAGAGTGTTGACACCAGAGAGGCTAAGACCGCATTGACTCAGTGCGGTATTCAGCCTCTCTGGTGTCAAGTCTGATTTTTGAAAAAAAAAAAAAAAAAATCCAAAATCAGACAGAGTGTTGAGACCAGAGAGGCTAAGACTGCATTGACTCAGTGCGGTATTCAGCCTCTCTGGTGTCAAGTCTGATTTTGGAAAAAAAAAAAAAAAATCCAAAATCAGACAGAGTGTTGACACAAGAGAGGCTAAGACCGCATTGACTGAGTGCGGTATTCAGCCTCTCTGGTGTCAAGTCTGATTTTGGAAAAAAAAAAAAAAAATCCAAAATCAGACAGAGTGTTGAGACCAGAGAGGCTAAGACCGCATTGACTCAGTGCGGTATTCAGCCTCTCTGGTGTCAAGTCTGATTTTGGAAAAAAAAAAAAAAAAAATCCAAAATCAGACAGAGTGTTGACACCAGAGAGGCTAAGACCGCATTGACTCAGTGCGGTATTCAGCCTCTCTGGTGTCAAGTCTGATTTTGGAAAAAAAAAAAAAAAAAATCCAAAATCAGACAGAGTGTTGAGACCAGAGAGGCTAAGACCGCATTGACTCAGTGCAGTATTCAGCCTCTCTGGTGTCAAGTCTGATTTTGAAAAAAAAAAAAAAAATCCAAAATCAGACAGTGTTGACACCAGAGAGGCTAAGACCGCATTGACTCAGTGCGGTATTCAGCCTCTCTGGTGTCAAGTCTGATTTTGGAAAAAAAAAAAAAAATCCAAAATCAGACAGAGTGTTGAGACCAGAGAGGCTAAGACCGCATTGACTCAGTGCGGTATTCAGCCTCTCTGGTGTCAAGTCTGATTTTGGAAAAAAAAAAAAAAAAATCCAAAATCAGACAGAGTGTTGAGACCAGAGAGGCTAAGACCGCATTGACTCAGTGCGGTATTCAGCCTCTCTGGTGTCAAGTCTGATTTTGGAAAAAAAAAAAAAAAATCCAAAATCAGACAGAGTGTTGAGACCAGAGAGGCTAAGACCGCATTGACTCAGTGCGGTATTCAGCCTCTCTGGTGTCAAGTCTGATTTTGGAAAAAAAAAAAAAAATCCAAAATCAGACAGAGTGTTGAGACCAGAGAGGCTAAGACCGCATTGACTGAGTGCGGTATTCAGCCTCTCTGGTGTCAAGTCTGATTTTGGAAAAAAAAAAAAAAAAAAAATCCAAAATCAGACAGTGTTGAGACCAGAGAGGCTAAGACCGCATTGACTCAGTGCGGTATTCAGCCTCTCTGGTGTCAAGTCTGGTTTTGGAAAAAAAAAAAAAAAAAAAATCCAAAATCAGACAGAGTGTTGAGACCAGAGAGGCTAAGACCGCATTGACTCAGTGCGGTATTCAGCCTCTCTGGTGTCAAGTCTGATTTTGGAAAAAAAAAAAAAAATCCAAAATCAGACAGAGTGTTGACACCAGAGAGGCTAAGACCGCATTGACTCAGTGCGGTATTCAGCCTCTCTGGTGTCAAGTCTGATTTTGGAAAAAAAAAAAAAAAAAATCCAAAATCAGACAGAGTGTTGAGACCAGAGAGGCTAAGACCGCATTGACTCAGTGCGGTATTCAGCCTCTCTGGTGTCAAGTCTGATTTTGGAAAAAAAAAAAAAAAAAATCCAAAATCAGACAGAGTGTTGACACCAGAGAGGCTAAGACCGCATTGACTCAGTGCGGTATTCAGCCTCTCTGGTGTCAAGTCTGATTTTGGAAAAAAAAAAAAAAATCCAAAATCAGACAGAGTGTTGACACCAGAGAGGCTAAGAGCGCATTGACTCAGTGCAGTATTCAGCCTCTCTGGTGTCAAGTCTGATTTTGGAAAAAAAAAAAAAATCCAAAATCAGACAGAGTGTTGACACCAGAGAGGCTAAGACCGCATTGACTCAGTGCAGTATTCAGCCTCTCTGGTGTCAAGTCTGATTTTGAAAAAAAAAAAAAAATCCAAAATCAGACAGAGTGTTGACACCAGAGAGGCTAAGACCGCATTGACTCAGTGCGGTATTCAGCCTCTCTGGTGTCAAGTCTGATTTTGGAAAAAAAAAAAAAAAAATCCAAAATCAGACAGAGTGTTGACACCAGAGAGGCTAAGACCGCATTGACTCAGTGCGGTATTCAGCCTCTCTGGTGTCAAGTCTGATTTTGGAAAAAAAAAAAAAAAAATCCAAAATCAGACAGAGTGTTGAGACCAGAGAGGCTAAGACCGCATTGACTCAGTGCAGTATTCAGCCTCTCTGGTGTCAAGTCTGATTTTGAAAAAAAAAAAAAATCCAAAATCAGACAGTGTTGACACCAGAGAGGCTAAGACCGCATTGACTCAGTGCGGTATTCAGCCTCTCTGGTGTCAAGTCTGATTTTGGAAGAAAAAAAAAAAAATCCAAAATCAGACAGAGTGTTGAGACCAGAGAGGCTAAGACCGCATTGACTCAGTGCGGTATTCAGCCTCTCTGGTGTCAAGTCTGATTTTTGAAAAAAAAAAAAAAAAAATCCAAAATCAGACAGAGTGTTGAGACCAGAGAGGCTAAGACCGCATTGACTCAGTGCGGTATTCAGCCTCTCTGGTGTCAAGTCTGATTTTGGAAAAAAAAAAAAAAATCCAAAATCAGACAGAGTGTTGAGACCAGAGAGGCTAAGACCGCATTGACTCAGTGCGGTATTCAGCCTCTCTGGTGTCAAGTCTGATTTTGGAAAAAAAAAAAAAAAAAATCCAAAATCAGACAGAGTGTTGACACCAGAGAGGCTAAGACCGCATTGACTCAGTGCGGTATTCAGCCTCTCTGGTGTCAAGTCTGATTTTGGAAAAAAAAAAAAAAAATCCAAAATCAGACAGAGTGTTGACACCAGAGAGGCTAAGAGCGCATTGACTCAGTGCAGTATTCAGCCTCTCTGGTGTCAAGTCTGATTTTGGAAAAAAAAAAAAAATCCAAAATCAGACAGAGTGTTGACACCAGAGAGGCTAAGACCGCATTGACTCAGTGCGGTATTCAGCCTCTCTGGTGTCAAGTCTGATTTTGGAAAAAAAAAAAAAATAATCCAAAATCAGACAGAGTGTTGACACCAGAGAGGCTAAGACCGCATTGACTCAGTGCGGTATTCAGCCTCTCTGGTGTCAAGTCTGATTTTGGAAAAAAAAAAAAAAAAATCCAAAATCAGACAGAGTGTTGAGACCAGAGAGGCTAAGACCGCATTGACTCAGTGCAGTATTCAGCCTCTCTGGTGTCAAGTCTGATTTTGAAAAAAAAAAAAAATCCAAAATCAGACAGTGTTGACACCAGAGAGGCTAAGACCGCATTGACTCAGTGCGGTATTCAGCCTCTCTGGTGTCAAGTCTGATTTTGGAAGAAAAAAAAAAAATCCAAAATCAGACAGAGTGTTGAGACCAGAGAGGCTAAGACCGCATTGACTCAGTGCGGTATTCAGCCTCTCTGGTGTCAAGTCTGATTTTGGAAAAAAAAAAAAAAAAAATCCAAAATCAGACAGAGTGTTGAGACCAGAGAGGCTAAGACCGCATTGACTCAGTGCGGTATTCAGCCTCTCTGGTGTCAAGTCTGGTTTTGGTTAAAAAAAAAAAAAAAAATCCAAAATCAGACAGAGTGTTGAGACCAGAGAGGCTAAGACCGCATTGACTCAGTGCGGTATTCAGCCTCTCTGGTGTCAAGTCTGATTTTGGAAAAAAAAAAAAAAAATCCAAAATCAGACAGAGTGTTGACACCAGAGAGGCTAAGACCGCATTGACTCAGTGCGGTATTCAGCCTCTCTGGTGTCAAGTCTGATTTTTGAAAAAAAAAAAAAAAAAATCCAAAATCAGACAGAGTGTTGAGACCAGAGAGGCTAAGACCGCATTGACTCAGTGCGGTATTCAGCCTCTCTGGTGTCAAGTCTGATTTTGGAAAAAAAAAAAAAAAATCCAAAATCAGACAGAGTGTTGACACAAGAGAGGCTAAGACCGCATTGACTGAGTGCGGTATTCAGCCTCTCTGGTGTCAAGTCTGATTTTGGAAAAAAAAAAAAAAAATCCAAAATGAGACAGTGTTGAGACCAGAGAGGCTAAGACCGCATTGACTCAGTGCGGTATTCAGCCTCTCTGGTGTCAAGTCTGGTTTTGGTTAAAAAAAAAAAAAAAATCCAAAATCAGACAGAGTGTTGAGACCAGAGAGGCTAAGACCGCATTGACTCAGTGCGGTATTCAGCCTCTCTGGTGTCAAGTCTGATTTTGGAAAAAAAAAAAAAAATCCAAAATCAGACAGAGTGTTGACACCAGAGAGGCTAAGACCGCATTGACTCAGTGCGGTATTCAGCCTCTCTGGTGTCAAGTCTGATTTTTGAAAAAAAAAAAAAAAAAATCCAAAATCAGACAGAGTGTTGAGACCAGAGAGGCTAAGACCGCATTGACTCAGTGCGGTATTCAGCCTCTCTGGTGTCAAGTCTGATTTTGGAAAAAAAAAAAAAAAATCCAAAATCAGACAGAGTGTTGACACAAGAGAGGCTAAGACCGCATTGACTGAGTGCGGTATTCAGCCTCTCTGGTGTCAAGTCTGATTTTGGAAAAAAAAAAAAAAAATCCAAAATGAGACAGAGTGTTGAGACCAGAGAGGCTAAGACCGCATTGACTCAGTGCGGTATTCAGCCTCTCTGGTGTCAAGTCTGATTTTGGAAAAAAAAAAAAAAAAATCCAAAATCAGACAGAGTGTTGACACCAGAGAGGCTAAGACCGCATTGACTCAGTGCGGTATTCAGCCTCTCTGGTGTCAAGTCTGATTTTGGAAAAAAAAAAAAAAAAATCCAAAATCAGACAGAGTGTTGAGACCAGAGAGGCTAAGACCGCATTGACTCAGTGCAGTATTCAGCCTCTCTGGTGTCAAGTCTGATTTTGAAAAAAAAAAAAAATCCAAAATCAGACAGTGTTGACACCAGAGAGGCTAAGACCGCATTGACTCAGTGCGGTATTCAGCCTCTCTGGTGTCAAGTCTGATTTTGGAAAAAAAAAAAAAAATCCAAAATCAGACAGAGTGTTGAGACCAGAGAGGCTAAGACCGCATTGACTCAGTGCAGTATTCAGCCTCTCTGGTGTCAAGTCTGATTTTGAAAAAAAAAAAAAAATCCAAAATCAGACAGAGTGTTGACACCAGAGAGGCTAAGACCGCATTGACTCAGTGCGGTATTCAGCCTCTCTGGTGTCAAGTCTGATTTTGGAAAAAAAAAAAAAAAAAAATCCAAAATCAGACAGAGTGTTGACACCAGAGAGGCTAAGACCGCATTGACTCAGTGCGGTATTCAGCCTCTCTGGTGTCAAGTCTGATTTTGGAAAAAAAAAAAAAAAAATCCAAAATCAGACAGAGTGTTGAGACCAGAGAGGCTAAGACCGCATTGACTCAGTGCAGTATTCAGCCTCTCTGGTGTCAAGTCTGATTTTGAAAAAAAAAAAAAATCCAAAATCAGACAGTGTTGACACCAGAGAGGCTAAGACCGCATTGACTCAGTGCGGTATTCAGCCTCTCTGGTGTCAAGTCTGATTTTGGAAGAAAAAAAAAAAAATCCAAAATCAGACAGAGTGTTGAGACCAGAGAGGCTAAGACCGCATTGACTCAGTGCGGTATTCAGCCTCTCTGGTGTCAAGTCTGATTTTGGAAAAAAAAAAAAAATCCAAAATCAGACAGAGTGTTGAGACCAGAGAGGCTAAGACCGCATTGACTCAGTGCGGTATTCAGCCTCTCTGGTGTCAAGTCTGATTTTGGAAAAAAAAAAAAAAAAATCCAAAATCAGACAGAGTGTTGACACCAGAGAGGCTAAGACCGCATTGACTCAGTGCGGTATTCAGCCTATCTGGTGTCAAGTCTGATTTTGGAAAAAAAAAAAAAAAATCCAAAATCAGACAGAGTGTTGACACCAGAGAGGCTAAGACCGCATTGACTCAGTGCGGTATTCAGCCTCTCTGGTGTCAAGTCTGATTTTGGAAAAAAAAAAAAAAAAATCCAAAATCAGACAGAGTGTTGAGACCAGAGAGGCTAAGACCGCATTGACTCAGTGCAGTATTCAGCCTCTCTGGTGTCAAGTCTGATTTTGAAAAAAAAAAAAAATCCAAAATCAGACAGTGTTGACACCAGAGAGGCTAAGACCGCATTGACTCAGTGCGGTATTCAGCCTCTCTGGTGTCAAGTCTGATTTTTGGAAAAAAAAAAAAAAATCCAAAATCAGACAGAGTGTTGAGACCAGAGAGGCTAAGACCGCATTGACTCAGTGCAGTATTCAGCCTCTCTGGTGTCAAGTCTGATTTTGAAAAAAAAAAAAAAATCCCAAATCAGACAGAGTGTTGACACCAGAGAGGCTAAGACCGCATTGACTCAGTGCGGTATTCAGCCTCTCTGGTGTCAAGTCTGATTTTGGAAAAAAAAAAAAAAAAATCCAAAATCAGACAGAGTGTTGACACCAGAGAGGCTAAGACCGCATTGACTCAGTGCGGTATTCAGCCTCTCTGGTGTCAAGTCTGATTTTGGAAAAAAAAAAAAAAAAATCCAAAATCAGACAGAGTGTTGAGACCAGAGAGGCTAAGACCGCATTGACTCAGTGCGGTATTCAGCCTCTCTGGTGTCAAGTCTGATTTTGAAAAAAAAAAAAAAATCCAAAATCAGACAGTGTTGACACCAGAGAGGCTAAGACCGCATTGACTCAGTGCGGTATTCAGCCTCTCTGGTGTCAAGTCTGATTTTGGAAAAAAAAAAAAAAAAAATCCAAAATCAGACAGAGTGTTGACACCAGAGAGGCTAAGACCGCATTGACTCAGTGCGGTATTCAGCCTCTCTGGTGTCAAGTCTGATTTTGGAAAAAAAAAAAAAAAATCCAAAATCAGACAGAGTGTTGACACCAGAGAGGCTAAGACCGCATTGACTCAGTGCGGTATTCAGCCTCTCTGGTGTCAAGTCTGATTTTGGAAAAAAAAAAAAAAAAATCCAAAATCAGACAGAGTGTTGAGACCAGAGAGGCTAAGACCGCATTGACTCAGTGCAGTATTCAGCCTCTCTGGTGTCAAGTCTGATTTTGAAAAAAAAAAAAAAATCCAAAATCAGACAGTGTTGACACCAGAGAGGCTAAGACCGCATTGACTCAGTGCGGTATTCAGCCTCTCTGGTGTCAAGTCTGATTTTGGAAGAAAAAAAAAAAAATCCAAAATCAGACAGAGTGTTGAGACCAGAGAGGCTAAGACCGCATTGACTCAGTGCGGTATTCAGCCTCTCTGGTGTCAAGTCTGATTTTGAAAAAAAAAAAAAATCCAAAATCAGACAGTGTTGACACCAGAGAGGCTAAGACCGCATTGACTCAGTGCGGTATTCAGCCTCTCTGGTGTCAAGTCTGATTTTGGAAGAAAAAAAAAAAAATCCAAAATCAGACAGAGTGTTGAGACCAGAGAGGCTAAGACCGCATTGACTCAGTGCGGTATTCAGCCTCTCTGGTGTCAAGTCTGATTTTGGAAAAAAAAAAAAAAAAAATCCAAAATCAGACAGAGTGTTGAGACCAGAGAGGCTAAGACCGCATTGACTCAGTGCGGTATTCACCCTCTCTGGTGTCAAGTCTGGTTTTGGAAAAAAAAAAAAAAAAAATCCAAAATCAGACAGAGTGTTGAGACCAGAGAGGCTAAGACTGCATTGACTCAGTGCGGTATTCAGCCTCTCTGGTGTCAAGTCTGATTTTG
Source organism: Poromitra crassiceps (assembly GCF_964638095.1). Taxonomy (NCBI): domain Eukaryota; kingdom Metazoa; phylum Chordata; class Actinopteri; order Beryciformes; family Melamphaidae; genus Poromitra; species Poromitra crassiceps. Next base: position 75,926 of record NW_028151827.1, read on the forward strand.
GAAAAAAAAAAAAAAATCCAAAATCAGACAGAGTGTTGACACCAGAGAGGCTAAGACCGCATTGACTCAGTGCGGTATTCAGCCTCTCTGGTGTCAAGTCTGATTTTTGAAAAAAAAAAAAAAAAAATCCAAAATCAGACAGAGTGTTGAGACCAGAGAGGCTAAGACCGCATTGACTCAGTGCGGTATTCAGCCTCTCTGGTGTCAAGTCTGATTTTGGAAAAAAAAAAAAAAAATCCAAAATCAGACAGAGTGTTGACACAAGAGAGGCTAAGACCGCATTGACTGAGTGCGGTATTCAGCCTCTCTGGTGTCAAGTCTGATTTTGGAAAAAAAAAAAAAAAATCCAAAATCAGACAGAGTGTTGAGACCAGAGAGGCTAAGACCGCATTGACTCAGTGCGGTATTCAGCCTCTCTGGTGTCAAGTCTGATTTTGGAAAAAAAAAAAAAAAAATCCAAAATCAGACAGAGTGTTGACACCAGAGAGGCTAAGACCGCATTGACTCAGTGCGGTATTCAGCCTCTCTGGTGTCAAGTCTGATTTTGGAAAAAAAAAAAAAAAAAATCCAAAATCAGACAGAGTGTTGAGACCAGAGAGGCTAAGACCGCATTGACTCAGTGCAGTATTCAGCCTCTCTGGTGTCAAGTCTGATTTTGAAAAAAAAAAAAAAAATCCAAAATCAGACAGTGTTGACACCAGAGAGGCTAAGACCGCATTGACTCAGTGCGGTATTCAGCCTCTCTGGTGTCAAGTCTGATTTTGGAAAAAAAAAAAAAATCCAAAATCAGACAGAGTGTTGAGACCAGAGAGGCTAAGACCGCATTGACTCAGTGCGGTATTCAGCCTCTCTGGTGTCAAGTCTGATTTTGGAAAAAAAAAAACAAAAATCCAAAATCAGACAGAGTGTTGAGACCAGAGAGGCTAAGACCGCATTGACTCAGTGCGGTATTCAGCCTCTCTGGTGTCAAGTCTGATTTTGGAAAAAAAAAAAAAAATCCAAAATCAGACAGAGTGTTGAGACCAGAGAGGCTAAGACCGCATTGACTCAGTGCGGTATTCAGCCTCTCTGGTGTCAAGTCTGATTTTGGAAAAAAAAAAAAAATCCAAAATCAGACAGAGTGTTGAGACCAGAGAGGCTAAGACCGCATTGACTGAGTGCGGTATTCAGCCTCTCTGGTGTCAAGTCTGATTTTGGAAAAAAAAAAAAAAAAAAAATCCAAAATCAGACAGTGTTGAGACCAGAGAGGCTAAGACCGCATTGACTCAGTGCGGTATTCAGCCTCTCTGGTGTCAAGTCTGGTTTTGGAAAAAAAAAAAAAAAAAAAATCCAAAATCAGACAGAGTGTTGAGACCAGAGAGGCTAAGACCGCATTGACTCAGTGCGGTATTCAGCCTCTCTGGTGTCAAGTCTGATTTTGGAAAAAAAAAAAAAAATCCAAAATCAGACAGAGTGTTGACACCAGAGAGGCTAAGACCGCATTGACTCAGTGCGGTATTCAGCCTCTCTGGTGTCAAGTCTGATTTTGGAAAAAAAAAAAAAAAAATCCAAAATCAGACAGAGTGTTGAGACCAGAGAGGCTAAGACCGCATTGACTCAGTGCAGTATTCAGCCTCTCTGGTGTCAAGTCTGATTTTGGAAAAAAAAAAAAAAAAATCCAAAATCAGACAGAGTGTTGAGACCAGAGATGCTAAGACCGCATTGACTCAGTGCGGTATTCAGCCTCTCTGGTGTCAAGTCTGATTTTGGAAAAAAAAAAAAAAAAAAATCCAAAATCAGACAGAGTGTTGAGACCAGAGAGGCTAAGACCGCATTGACTCAGTGCAGTATTCAGCCTCTCTGGTGTCAAGTCTGATTTTTGAAAAAAAAAAAAAAAAATCCAAAATCAGACAGAGTGTTGAGACCAGAGATGCTAAGACCGCATTGACTCAGTGCGGTATTCAGCCTCTCTGGTGTCAAGTCTGATTTTGGAAAAAAAAAAAAAAATCCAAAATCAGACAGAGTGTTGACACCAGAGAGGCTAAGACCGCATTGACTCAGTGCGGTATTCAGCCTCTCTGGTGTCAAGTCTGATTTTGGAAAAAAAATAAAATAAATCCAAAATCAGACAGAGTGTTGAGACCAGAGAGGCTAAGACCGCATTGACTCAGTGCAGTATTCAGCCTCTCTGGTGTCAAGTCTGATTTTGAAAAAAAAAAAAAATCCAAAATCAGACAGTGTTGACACCAGAGAGGCTAAGACCGCATTGACTCAGTGCGGTATTCAGCCTCTCTGGTGTCAAGTCTGATTTTGGAAGAAAAAAAAAAAATCCAAAATCAGACAGAGTGTTGAGACCAGAGAGGCTAAGACCGCATTGACTCAGTGCGGTATTCAGCCTCTCTGGTGTCAAGTCTGATTTTGGAAAAAAAAAAAAAAAAAATCCAAAATCAGACAGAGTGTTGAGACCAGAGAGGCTAAGACCGCATTGACTCAGTGCGGTATTCAGCCTCTCTGGTGTCAAGTCTGGTTTTGGAAAAAAAAAAAAAAAAAATCCAAAATCAGACAGAGTGTTGAGACCAGAGAGGCTAAGACCGCATTGACTCAGTGCGGTATTCAGCCTCTCTGGTGTCAAGTCTGATTTTGGAAAAAAAAAAAAAAATCCAAAATCAGACAGAGTGTTGAGACCAGAGAGGCTAAGACCGCATTGACTCAGTGCGGTATTCAGCCTCTCTGGTGTCAAGTCTGATTTTGGAAAAAAAAAAAAAAAATCAAAAATCAGACAGAGTGTTGAGACCAGAGAGGCTAAGACCGCATTGACTCAGTGCGGTATTCAGCCTCTCTGGTGTCAAGTCTGATTTTTGAAAAAAAAAAAAAAAAAATCCAAAATCAGACAGAGTGTTGACACCAGAGAGGGCTAAGACCGCATTGACTCAGTGCGGTATTCAGCCTCTCTGGTGTCAAGTCTGATTTTGGAAAAAAAAAAAAAAATCCAAAATCAGACAGAGTGTTGACACCAGAGAGGCTAAGACCGCATTGACTCAGTGCGGTATTCAGCCTCTCTGGTGTCAAGTCTGATTTTTGGAAAAAAAAAAAAAATCCAAAATCAGACAGAGTGTTGAGACCAGAGAGGCTAAGACCGCATTGACTCAGTGCAGTATTCAGCCTCTCTGGTGTCAAGTCTGATTTTGGAAAAAAAAAAAAAATCCAAAATCAGACAGAGTGTTGACACCAGAGAGGCTAAGACCGCATTGACTCAGTGCGGTATTCAGCCTCTCTGGTGTCAAGTCTGATTTTGGAAAAAAAAAAAAAAAAATCCAAAATCAGACAGAGTGTTGAGACCAGAGAGGCTAAGACCGCATTGACTCAGTGCGGTATTCAGCCTCTCTGGTGTCAAGTCTGATTTTGGAAAAAAAAAAAAAAATCCAAAATCAGACAGAGTGTTGAGACCAGAGAGGCTAAGACCGCATTGACTCAGTGCGGTATTCAGCCTCTCTGGTGTCAAGTCTGATTTTGGAAAAAAAAAAAAAATCCAAAATCAGACAGAGTGTTGAGACCAGAGAGGCTAAGACCGCATTGACTCAGTGCGGTATTCAGCCTCTCTGGTGTCAAGTCTGATTTTGGAAAAAAAAAAAAAAAAATCCAAAATCAGACAGAGTGTTGACACCAGAGAGGCTAAGACCGCATTGACTCAGTGCGGTATTCAGCCTCTCTGGTGTCAAGTCTGATTTTGGAAAAAAAAAAAAAAATCCAAAATCAGACAGAGTGTTGACACCAGAGAGGCTAAGACCGCATTGACTCAGTGCGGTATTCAGCCTCTCTGGTGTCAAGTCTGATTTTGGAAAAAAAAAAAAAAAATCCAAAATCAGACAGAGTGTTGACACCAGAGAGGCTAAGACCGCATTGACTCAGTGCGGTATTCAGCCTCTCTGGTGTCAAGTCTGATTTTGGAAAAAAAAAAAAAAATCCAAAATCAGACAGAGTGTTGACACCAGAGAGGCTAAGAGCGCATTGACTCAGTGCAGTATTCAGCCTCTCTGGTGTCAAGTCTGATTTTGGAAAAAAAAAAAAAATCCAAAATCAGACAGAGTGTTGACACCAGAGAGGCTAAGACCGCATTGACTCAGTGCGGTATTCAGCCTCTCTGGTGTCAAGTCTGATTTTGGAAAAAAAAAAAAAAAAATCCAAAATCAGACAGAGTGTTGACACCAGAGAGGCTAAGACCGCATTGACTCAGTGCGGTATTCAGCCTCTCTGGTGTCAAGTCTGATTTTTGAAAAAAAAAAAAAAAAAATCCAAAATCAGACAGAGTGTTGAGACCAGAGAGGCTAAGACCGCATTGACTCAGTGCGGTATTCAGCCTCTCTGGTGTCAAGTCTGATTTTGGAAAAAAAAAAAAAAAATCCAAAATCAGACAGAGTGTTGACACAAGAGAGGCTAAGACCGCATTGACTGAGTGCGGTATTCAGCCTCTCTGGTGTCAAGTCTGATTTTGGAAAAAAAAAAAAAAAATCCAAAATCAGACAGAGTGTTGAGACCAGAGAGGCTAAGACCGCATTGACTCAGTGCGGTATTCAGCCTCTCTGGTGTCAAGTCTGATTTTGGAAAAAAAAAAAAAAAATCCAAAATCAGACAGAGTGTTGACACCAGAGAGGCTAAGACCGCATTGACTCAGTGCGGTATTCAGCCTCTCTGGTGTCAAGTCTGATTTTGGAAAAAAAAAAAAAAAAATCCAAAATCAGACAGAGTGTTGAGACCAGAGAGGCTAAGACCGCATTGACTCAGTGCAGTATTCAGCCTCTCTGGTGTCAAGTCTGATTTTGAAAAAAAAAAAAAATCCAAAATCAGACAGTGTTGACACCAGAGAGGCTAAGACCGCATTGACTCAGTGCGGTATTCAGCCTCTCTGGTGTCAAGTCTGATTTTGGAAGAAAAAAAAAAAAATCCAAAATCAGACAGAGTGTTGAGACCAGAGAGGCTAAGACCGCATTGACTCAGTGCGGTATTCAGCCTCTCTGGTGTCAAGTCTGATTTTGGAAAAAAAAAAAAAAATCCAAAATCAGACAGAGTGTTGAGACCAGAGAGGCTAAGACCGCATTGACTCAGTGCGGTATTCAGCCTCTCTGGTGTCAAGTCTGATTTTGGAAAAAAAAAAAAAAAAAATCCAAAATCAGACAGAGTGTTGACACCAGAGAGGCTAAGACCGCATTGACTCAGTGCGGTATTCAGCCTCTCTGGTGTCAAGTCTGATTTTGGAAAAAAAAAAAAAAAATCCAAAATCAGACAGAGTGTTGACACCAGAGAGGCTAAGACCGCATTGACTCAGTGCGGTATTCAGCCTCTCTGGTGTCAAGTCTGATTTTGGAAAAAAAAAAAAAAAAATCCAAAATCAGACAGAGTGTTGAGACCAGAGAGGCTAAGACCGCATTGACTCAGTGCAGTATTCAGCCTCTCTGGTGTCAAGTCTGATTTTGAAAAAAAAAAAAAATCCAAAATCAGACAGTGTTGACACCAGAGAGGCTAAGACCGCATTGACTCAGTGCGGTATTCAGCCTCTCTGGTGTCAAGTCTGATTTTGGAAGAAAAAAAAAAAAATCCAAAATCAGACAGAGTGTTGAGACCAGAGAGGCTAAGACCGCATTGACTCAGTGCGGTATTCAGCCTCTCTGGTGTCAAGTCTGATTTTGGAAAAAAAAAAAAAAAAAATCCAAAATCAGACAGAGTGTTGAGACCAGAGAGGCTAAGACCGCATTGACTCAGTGCGGTATTCAGCCTCTCTGGTGTCAAGTCTGGTTTTGGAAAAAAAAAAAAAAAAAATCCAAAATCAGACAGAGTGTTGACACCAGAGAGGCTAAGACCGCATTGACTCAGTGCGGTATTCAGCCTCTCTGGTGTCAAGTCTGATTTTGGAAAAAAAAAAAAAAATCCAAAATCAGACAGAGTGTTGACACCAGAGAGGCTAAGACCGCATTGACTCAGTGCGGTATTCAGCCTCTCTGGTGTCAAGTCTGATTTTTGAAAAAAAAAAAAAAAAAATCCAAAATCAGACAGAGTGTTGAGACCAGAGAGGCTAAGACCGCATTGACTCAGTGCGGTATTCAGCCTCTCTGCTGTCAAGTCTGATTTTGGAAAAAAAAAAAAAAAATCCAAAATCAGACAGAGTGTTGACACAAGAGAGGCTAAGACCGCATTGACTGAGTGCGGTATTCAGCCTCTCTGGTGTCAAGTCTGATTTTGGAAAAAAAAAAAAAAAAATCCAAAATCAGACAGAGTGTTGAGACCAGAGAGGCTAAGACCGCATTGACTCAGTGCGGTATTCAGCCTCTCTGGTGTCAAGTCTGATTTTGGAAAAAAAAAAAAAAAATCCAAAATCAGACAGAGTGTTGACACCAGAGAGGCTAAGACCGCATTGACTCAGTGCGGTATTCAGCCTCTCTGGTGTCAAGTCTGATTTTGGAAAAAAAAAAAAAAAAATCCAAAATCAGACAGAGTGTTGAGACCAGAGAGGCTAAGACCGCATTGACTCAGTGCAGTATTCAGCCTCTCTGGTGTCAAGTCTGATTTTGAAAAAAAAAAAAAATCCAAAATCAGACAGTGTTGACACCAGAGAGGCTAAGACCGCATTGACTCAGTGCGGTATTCAGCCTCTCTGGTGTCAAGTCTGATTTTGGAAGAAAAAAAAAAAAATCCAAAATCAGACAGAGTGTTGAGACCAGAGAGGCTAAGACCGCATTGACTCAGTGCAGTATTCAGCCTCTCTGGTGTCAAGTCTGATTTTGAAAAAAAAAAAAAATCCAAAATCAGACAGTGTTGACACCAGAGAGGCTAAGACCGCATTGACTCAGTGCGGTATTCAGCCTCTCTGGTGTCAAGTCTGATTTTGGAAGAAAAAAAAAAAAATCCAAAATCAGACAGAGTGTTGAGACCAGAGAGGCTAAGACCGCATTGACTCAGTGCGGTATTCAGCCTCTCTGGTGTCAAGTCTGATTTTGGAAAAAAAAAAAAAAAAAATCCAAAATCAGACAGAGTGTTGAGACCAGAGAGGCTAAGACCGCATTGACTCAGTGCGGTATTCAGCCTCTCTGGTGTCAAGTCTGGTTTTGGAAAAAAAAAAAAAAAAAAAATCCAAAATCAGACAGAGTGTTGAGACCAGAGAGGCTAAGACTGCATTGACTCAGTGCGGTATTCAGCCTCTCTGGTGTCAAGTCTGATTTTGGAAAAAAAAAAAAAAATCCAAAATCAGACAGAGTGTTGACACCAGAGAGGCTAAGACCGCATTGACTCAGTGCGGTATTCAGCCTCTCTGGTGTCAAGTCTGATTTTTGAAAAAAAAAAAAAAAAAATCCAAAATCAGACAGAGTGTTGAGACCAGAGAGGCTAAGACCGCATTGACTCAGTGCGGCATTCAGCCTCTCTGGTGTCAAGTCTGATTTTGGAAAAAAAAAAAAAAAATCCAAAATCAGACAGAGTGTTGACACAAGAGAGGCTAAGACCGCATTGACTGAGTGCGGTATTCAGCCTCTCTGGTGTCAAGTCTGATTTTGGAAAAAAAAAAAAAAAATCCAAAATCAGACAGAGTGTTGAGACCAGAGAGGCTAAGACCGCATTGACTCAGTGCGGTATTCAGCCTCTCTGGTGTCAAGTCTGATTTTGGAAAAAAAAAAAAAAAAATCCAAAATCAGACAGAGTGTTGACACCAGAGAGGCTAAGACCGCATTGACTCAGTGCGGTATTCAGCCTCTCTGGTGTCAAGTCTGATTTTGGAAAAAAAAAAAAAAAAAATCCAAAATCAGACAGAGTGTTGAGACCAGAGAGGCTAAGACCGCATTGACTCAGTGCAGTATTCAGCCTCTCTGGTGTCAAGTCTGATTTTGAAAAAAAAAAAAAAATCCAAAATCAGACAGTGTTGACACCAGAGAGGCTAAGACCGCATTGACTCAGTGCGGTATTCAGCCTCTCTGGTGTCAAGTCTGATTTTGGAAAAAAAAAAAAATCCAAAATCAGACAGAGTGTTGAGACCAGAGAGGCTAAGACCGCATTGACTCAGTGCGGTATTCAGCCTCTCTGGTGTCAAGTCTGATTTTGGAAAAAAAAAAAAAAAAATCCAAAATCAGACAGAGTGTTGAGACCAGAGAGGCTAAGACCGCATTGACTCAGTGCGGTATTCAGCCTCTCTGGTGTCAAGTCTGATTTTGGAAAAAAAAAAAAAAATCCAAAATCAGACAGAGTGTTGAGACCAGAGAGGCTAAGACCGCATTGACTCAGTGCGGTATTCAGCCTCTCTGGTGTCAAGTCTGATTTTGGAAAAAAAAAAAAAATCCAAAATCAGACAGAGTGTTGAGACCAGAGAGGCTAAGACCGCATTGACTGAGTGCGGTATTCAGCCTCTCTGGTGTCAAGTCTGATTTTGGAAAAAAAAAAAAAAAAAAAATCCAAAATCAGACAGTGTTGAGACCAGAGAGGCTAAGACCGCATTGACTCAGTGCGGTATTCAGCCTCTCTGGTGTCAAGTCTGATTTTGGAAAAAAAAAAAAAAAAAAATCCAAAATCAGACAGAGTGTTGAGACCAGAGAGGCTAAGACCGCATTGACTCAGTGCAGTATTCAGCCTCTCTGGTGTCAAGTCTGATTTTGGAAAAAAAAAAAAAAAAATCCAAAATCAGACAGAGTGTTGAGACCAGAGATGCTAAGACCGCATTGACTCAGTGCGGTATTCAGCCTCTCTGGTGTCAAGTCTGATTTTGGAAAAAAAAAAAAAAATCCAAAATCAGACAGAGTGTTGACACCAGAGAGGCTAAGACCGCATTGACTCAGTGCGGTATTCAGCCTCTCTGGTGTCAAGTCTGATTTTTGGAAAAAAAAAAAAATCCAAAATCAGACAGAGTGTTGAGACCAGAGAGGCTAAGACCGCATTGACTCAGTGCAGTATTCAGCCTCTCTGGTGTCAAGTCTGATTTTGGAAAAAAAAAAAAAATCCAAAATCAGACAGAGTGTTGACACCAGAGAGGCTAATACCGCATTGACTCAGTGCGGTATTCAGCCTCTCTGGTGTCAAGTCTGATTTTGGAAAAAAAAAAAAAAAAATCCAAAATCAGACAGAGTGTTGAGACCAGAGAGGCTAAGACCGCATTGACTCAGTGCGGTATTCAGCCTCTCTGGTGTCAAGTCTGATTTTGGAAAAAAAAAAAAAAATCCAAAATCAGACAGAGTGTTGAGACCAGAGAGGCTAAGACCGCATTGACTCAGTGCGGTATTCAGCCTCTCTGGTGTCAAGTCTGATTTTGGAAAAAAAAAAAAAAAAAATCCAAAATCAGACAGAGTGTTGACACCAGAGAGGCTAAGACCGCATTGACTCAGTGCGGTATTCAGCCTCTCTGGTGTCAAGTCTGATTTTGGAAAAAAAAAAAAAAATCCAAAATCAGACAGAGTGTTGACACCAGAGAGGCTAAGAGCGCATTGACTCAGTGCAGTATTCAGCCTCTCTGGTGTCAAGTCTGATTTTGGAAAAAAAAAAAAAATCCAAAATCAGACAGAGTGTTGAGACCAGAGAGGCTAAGACCGCATTGACTCAGTGCAGTATTCAGCCTCTCTGGTGTCAAGTCTGATTTTGAAAAAAAACAAAAATCCAAAATCAGACAGTGTTGACACCAGAGAGGCTAAGACCGCATTGACTCAGTGCGGTATTCAGCCTCTCTGGTGTCAAGTCTGATTTTGGAAGAAAAAAAAAAATCCAAAATCAGACAGAGTGTTGAGACCAGAGAGGCTAAGACCGCATTGACTCAGTGCGGTATTCAGCCTCTCTGGTGTCAAGTCTGATTTTGGAAAAAAAAAAAAAAAAAATCCAAAATCAGACAGAGTGTTGAGACCAGAGAGGCTAAGACCGCATTGACTCAGTGCGGTATTCAGCCTCTCTGGTGTCAAGTCTGGTTTTGGTTAAAAAAAAAAAAAAAAATCAAAAATCAGACAGAGTGTTGAGACCAGAGAGGCTAAGACCGCATTGACTCAGTGCGGTATTCAGCCTCTCTGGTGTCAAGTCTGATTTTGGAAAAAAAAAAAAAAATCCAAAATCAGACAGAGTGTTGACACCAGAGAGGCTAAGACCGCATTGACTCAGTGCGGTATTCAGCCTCTCTGGTGTCAAGTCTGATTTTTGAAAAAAAAAAAAAAAAAATCCAAAATCAGACAGAGTGTTGAGACCAGAGAGGCTAAGACCGCATTGACTCAGTGCGGTATTCAGCCTCTCTGGTGTCAAGTCTGATTTTGGAAAAAAAAAAAAAAAAATCCAAAATCAGACAGAGTGTTGACACAAGAGAGGCTAAGACCGCATTGACTGAGTGCGGTATTCAGCCTCTCTGGTGTCAAGTCTGATTTTGGAAAAAAAAAAAAAAAATCCAAAATCAGACAGAGTGTTGAGACCAGAGAGGCTAAGACCGCATTGACTCAGTGCGGTATTCAGCCTCTCTGGTGTCAAGTCTGATTTTGGAAAAAAAAAAAAAAAATCCAAAATCAGACAGAGTGTTGACACCAGAGAGGCTAAGACCGCATTGACTCAGTGCGGTATTCAGCCTCTCTGGTGTCAAGTCTGATTTTGGAAAAAAAAAAAAAAAAATCCAAAATCAGACAGAGTGTTGAGACCAGAGAGGCTAAGACCGCATTGACTCAGTGCAGTATTCAGCCTCTCTGGTGTCAAGTCTGATTTTGAAAAAAAAAAAAAAATCCAAAATCAGACAGTGTTGACACCAGAGAGGCTAAGACCGCATTGACTCAGTGCGGTATTCAGCCTCTCTGGTGTCAAGTCTGATTTTGGAAGAAAAAAAAAAAAATCCAAAATCAGACAGAGTGTTGAGACCAGAGAGGCTAAGACCGCATTGACTCAGTGCGGTATTCAGCCTCTCTGGTGTCAAGTCTGATTTTGGAAAAAAAAAAAAAAATCCAAAATCAGACAGAGTGTTGAGACCAGAGAGGCTAAGACCGCATTGACTCAGTGCGGTATTCAGCCTCTCTGGTGTCAAGTCTGATTTTGGAAAAAAAAAAAAAAAAAATCCAAAATCAGACAGAGTGTTGACACCAGAGAGGCTAAGACCGCATTGACTCAGTGCGGTATTCAGCCTCTCTGGTGTCAAGTCTGATTTTGGAAAAAAAAAAAAAATCCAAAATCAGACAGAGTGTTGACACCAGAGAGGCTAAGACCGCATTGACTCAGTGCGGTATTCAGCCTCTCTGGTGTCAAGTCTGATTTTGGAAAAAAAAAAAAAAAAAATCCAAAATCAGACAGAGTGTTGAGACCAGAGAGGCTAAGACCGCATTGACTCAGTGCAGTATTCAGCCTCTCTGGTGTCAAGTCTGATTTTGAAAAAAAAAAAAAATCCAAAATCAGACAGTGTTGACACCAGAGAGGCTAAGACCGCATTGACTCAGTGCGGTATTCAGCCTCTCTGGTGTCAAGTCTGATTTTGGAAGAAAAAAAAAAAAATCCAAAATCAGACAGAGTGTTGAGACCAGAGAGGCTAAGACCGCATTGACTCAGTGCGGTATTCAGCCTCTCTGGTGTCAAGTCTGATTTTGGAAAAAAAAAAAAAAAAAATCCAAAATCAGACAGAGTGTTGAGACCAGAGAGGCTAAGACCGCATTGACTCAGTGCGGTATTCAGCCTCTCTGGTGTCAAGTCTGGTTTTGGAAAAAAAAAAAAAAAAAAATCCAAAATCAGACAGAGTGTTGAGACCAGAGAGGCTAAGACCGCATTGACTCAGTGCGGTATTCAGCCTCTCTGGTGTCAAGTCTGATTTTGGAAAAAAAAAAAAAAATCCAAAATCAGACAGAGTGTTGACACCAGAGAGGCTAAGACCGCATTGACTCAGTGCGGTATTCAGCCTCTCTGGTGTCAAGTCTGATTTTTGAAAAAAAAAAAAAAAAAATCCAAAATCAGACAGAGTGTTGAGACCAGAGAGGCTAAGACCGCATTGACTCAGTGCGGTATTCAGCCTCTCTGGTGTCAAGTCTGATTTTGGAAAAAAAAAAAAAAAATCCAAAATCAGACAGAGTGTTGACACAAGAGAGGCTAAGACCGCATTGACTGAGTGCGGTATTCAGCCTCTCTGGTGTCAAGTCTGATTTTGGAAAAAAAAAAAAAAAATCCAAAATCAGACAGAGTGTTGAGACCAGAGAGGCTAAGACCGCATTGACTCAGTGCGGTATTCAGCCTCTCTGGTGTCAAGTCTGGTTTTGGTTAAAAAAAAAAAAAAAAATCCAAAATCAGACAGAGTGTTGAGACCAGAGAGGCTAAGACCGCATTGACTCAGTGCGGTATTCAGCCTCTCTGGTGTCAAGTCTGATTTTGGAAAAAAAAAAAAAAATCCAAAATCAGACAGAGTGTTGACACCAGAGAGGCTAAGACCGCATTGACTCAGTGCGGTATTCAGCCTCTCTGGTGTCAAGTCTGATTTTTGAAAAAAAAAAAAAAAAAATCCAAAATCAGACAGAGTGTTGAGACCAGAGAGGCTAAGACCGCATTGACTCAGTGCGGTATTCAGCCTCTCTGGTGTCAAGTCTGATTTTGGAAAAAAAAAAAAAAAATCCAAAATCAGACAGAGTGTTGACACAAGAGAGGCTAAGACCGCATTGACTGAGTGCGGTATTCAGCCTCTCTGGTGTCAAGTCTGATTTTGGAAAAAAAAAAAAAAAATCCAAAATCAGACAGAGTGTTGAGACCAGAGAGGCTAAGACCGCATTGACTCAGTGCGGTATTCAGCCTCTCTGGTGTCAAGTCTGATTTTGGAAAAAAAAAAAAAAAATCCAAAATCAGACAGAGTGTTGACACCAGAGAGGCTAAGACCGCATTGACTCAGTGCGGTATTCAGCCTCTCTGGTGTCAAGTCTGATTTTGGAAAAAAAAAAAAAAAAATCCAAAATCAGACAGAGTGTTGAGACCAGAGAGGCTAAGACCGCATTGACTCAGTGCAGTATTCAGCCTCTCTGGTGTCAAGTCTGATTTTGAAAAAAAAAAAAAATCCAAAATCAGACAGTGTTGACACCAGAGAGGCTAAGACCGCATTGACTCAGTGCGGTATTCAGCCTCTCTGGTGTCAAGTCTGATTTTGGAAAAAAAAAAAAAAAATCCAAAATCAGACAGAGTGTTGAGACCAGAGAGGCTAAGACCGCATTGACTCAGTGCGGTATTCAGCCTCTCTGGTGTCAAGTCTGATTTTGGAAAAAAAAAAAAAAAAATCCAAAATCAGACAGAGTGTTGAGACCAGAGAGGCTAAGACCGCATTGACTCAGTGCGGTATTCAGCCTCTCTGGTGTCAAGTCTGATTTTGGAAAAAAAAAAAAAAAAAATCCAAAATCAGACAGAGTGTTGACACCAGAGAGGCTAAGACCGCATTGACTCAGTGCGGTATTCAGCCTCTCTGGTGTCAAGTCTGATTTTGGAAAAAAAAAAAAAAATCCAAAATCAGACAGAGTGTTGACACCAGAGAGGCTAAGAGCGCATTGACTCAGTGCAGTATTCAGCCTCTCTGGTGTCAAGTCTGATTTTGGAAAAAAAAAAAAATCCAAAATCAGACAGAGTGTTGAGACCAGAGAGGCTAAGACCGCATTGACTCAGTGCGGTATTCAGCCTCTCTGGTGTCAAGTCTGATTTTGGAAGAAAAAAAAAAAAATCCAAAATCAGACAGAGTGTTGAGACCAGAGAGGCTAAGACCGCATTGACTCAGTGCGGTATTCAGCCTCTCTGGTGTCAAGTCTGATTTTGGAAAAAAAAAAAAAAATCCAAAATCAGACAGAGTGTTGAGACCAGAGAGGCTAAGACCGCATTGACTCAGTGCGGTATTCAGCCTCTCTGGTGTCAAGTCTGATTTTGGAAAAAAAAAAAAAAAAAATCCAAAATCAGACAGAGTGTTGACACCAGAGAGGCTAAGACCGCATTGACTCAGTGTGGTATTCAGCCTCTCTGGTGTCAAGTCTGATTTTGGAAAAAAAAAAAAAAAATCCAAAATCAGACAGAGTGTTGACACCAGAGAGGCTAAGACCGCATTGACTCAGTGCGGTATTCAGCCTCTCTGGTGTCAAGTCTGATTTTGGAAAAAAAAAAAAAAAAATCCAAAATCAGACAGAGTGTTGAGACCAGAGAGGCTAAGACCGCATTGACTCAGTGCAGTATTCAGCCTCTCTGGTGTCAAGTCTGATTTTGAAAAAAAAAAAAAATCCAAAATCAGACAGTGTTGACACCAGAGAGGCTAAGACCGCATTGACTCAGTGCGGTATTCAGCCTCTCTGGTGTCAAGTCTGATTTTGGAAGAAAAAAAAAAAAATCCAAAATCAGACAGAGTGTTGAGACCAGAGAGGCTAAGACCGCATTGACTCAGTGCGGTATTCAGCCTCTCTGGTGTCAAGTCTGATTTTGGAAAAAAAAAAAAAAAAAATCCAAAATCAGACAGAGTGTTGAGACCAGAGAGGCTAAGACCGCATTGACTCAGTGCGGTATTCAGCCTCTCTGGTGTCAAGTCTGGTTTTGGAAAAAAAAAAAAAAAAAATCCAAAATCAGACAGAGTGTTGAGACCAGAGAGGCTAAGACCGCATTGACTCAGTGCGGTATTCAGCCTCTCTGGTGTCAAGTCTGATTTTGGAAAAAAAAAAAAAAATCCAAAATCAGACAGAGTGTTGACACCAGAGAGGCTAAGACCGCATTGACTCAGTGCGGTATTCAGCCTCTCTGGTGTCAAGTCTGATTTTTGAAAAAAAAAAAAAAAAAATCCAAAATCAGACAGAGTGTTGAGACCAGAGAGGCTAAGACCGCATTGACTCAGTGCGGTATTCAGCCTCTCTGGTGTCAAGTCTGATTTTGGAAAAAAAAAAAAAAAATCCAAAATCAGACAGAGTGTTGACACAAGAGAGGCTAAGACCGCATTGACTGAGTGCGGTATTCAGCCTCTCTGGTGTCAAGTCTGATTTTGGAAAAAAAAAAAAAAAATCCAAAATCAGACAGAGTGTTGAGACCAGAGAGGCTAAGACCGCATTGACTCAGTGCGGTATTCAGCCTCTCTGGTGTCAAGTCTGATTTTGGAAAAAAAAAAAAAAATCCAAAATCAGACAGAGTGTTGAGACCAGAGAGGCTAAGACCGCATTGACTCAGTGCGGTATTCAGCCTCTCTGGTGTCAAGTCTGATTTTGGAAAAAAAAAAAAAAAAAATCCAAAATCAGACAGAGTGTTGACACCAGAGAGGCTAAGACCGCATTGACTCAGTGCGGTATTCAGCCTCTCTGGTGTCAAGTCTGATTTTGGAAAAAAAAAAAAAAATCCAAAATCAGACAGAGTGTTGACACCAGAGAGGCTAAGAGCGCATTGACTCAGTGCAGTATTCAGCCTCTCTGGTGTCAAGTCTGATTTTGGAAAAAAAAAAAAAATCCAAAATCAGACAGAGTGTTGAGACCAGAGAGGCTAAGACCGCATTGACTCAGTGCAGTATTCAGCCTCTCTGGTGTCAAGTCTGATTTTGAAAAATAAAAAAAAAATCCAAAATCAGACAGAGTGTTGAGACCAGAGAGGCTAAGACCGCATTGACTCAGTGCAGTATTCAGCCTCTCTGGTGTCAAGTCTGATTTTGAAAAAAAAAAAAAAATCCAAAATCAGACAGTGTTGACACCAGAGAGGCTAAGACCGCATTGACTCAGTGCGGTATTCAGCCTCTCTGGTGTCAAGTCTGATTTTGGAAGAAAAAAAAAAAAATCCAAAATCAGACAGAGTGTTGAGACCAGAGAGGCTAAGACCGCATTGACTCAGTGCGGTATTCAGCCTCTCTGGTGTCAAGTCTGATTTTGGAAAAAAAAAAAAAAAAAATCCAAAATCAGACAGAGTGTTGAGACCAGAGAGGCTAAGACCGCATTGACTCAGTGCGGTATTCAGCCTCTCTGGTGTCAAGTCTGGTTTTGGAAAAAAAAAAAAAAAAAAATCCAAAATCAGACAGAGTGTTGAGACCAGAGAGGCTAAGACCGCATTGACTCAGTGCGGTATTCAGCCTCTCTGGTGTCAAGTCTGATTTTGGAAAAAAAAAAAAAAAATCCAAAATCAGACAGAGTGTTGACACCAGAGAGGCTAAGACCGCATTGACTCAGTGCGGTATTCAGCCTCTCTGGTGTCAAGTCTGATTTTTGAAAAAAAAAAAAAAAAAATCCAAAATCAGACAGAGTGTTGAGACCAGAGAGGCTAAGACCGCATTGACTCAGTGCGGTATTCAGCCTCTCTGGTGTCAAGTCTGATTTTGGAAAAAAAAAAAAAAAAATCCAAAATCAGACAGTGTTGACACAAGAGAGGCTAAGACCGCATTGACTGAGTGCGGTATTCAGCCTCTCTGGTGTCAAGTCTGATTTTGGAAAAAAAAAAAAAAAATCCAAAATCAGACAGAGTGTTGAGACCAGAGAGGCTAAGACCGCATTGACTCAGTGCGGTATTCAGCCTCTCTGGTGTCAAGTCTGATTTTGGAAGAAAAAAAAAAAAATCCAAAATCAGACAGAGTGTTGAGACCAGAGAGGCTAAGACCGCATTGACTCAGTGCGGTATTCAGCCTCTCTGGTGTCAAGTCTGATTTTGGAAAAAAAAAAAAAAATCCAAAATCAGACAGAGTGTTGAGACCAGAGAGGCTAAGACCGCATTGACTCAGTGCGGTATTCAGCCTCTCTGGTGTCAAGTCTGATTTTGGAAAAAAAAAAAAAAAAAATCCAAAATCAGACAGAGTGTTGACACCAGAGAGGCTAAGACCGCATTGACTCAGTGCGGTATTCAGCCTCTCTGGTGTCAAGTCTGATTTTGGAAAAAAAAAAAAAAAATCCAAAATCAGACAGAGTGTTGACACCAGAGAGGCTAAGACCGCATTGACTCAGTGCGGTATTCAGCCTCTCTGGTGTCAAGTCTGATTTTGGAAAAAAAAAAAAAAAAATCCAAAATCAGACAGAGTGTTGAGACCAGAGAGGCTAAGACCGCATTGACTCAGTGCAGTATTCAGCCTCTCTGGTGTCAAGTCTGATTTTGAAAAAAAAAAAAAAATCCAAAATCAGACAGTGTTGACACCAGAGAGGCTAAGACCGCATTGACTCAGTGCGGTATTCAGCCTCTCTGGTGTCAAGTCTGATTTTGGAAGAAAAAAAAAAAAATCCAAAATCAGACAGAGTGTTGAGACCAGAGAGGCTAAGACCGCATTGACTCAGTGCGGTATTCAGCCTCTCTGGTGTCAAGTCTGATTTTGGAAAAAAAAAAAAAAAATCCAAATCAGACAGAGTGTTGAGACCAGAGAGGCTAAGACCGCATTGACTCAGTGCGGTATTCAGCCTCTCTGGTGTCAAGTCTGGTTTTGGAAAAAAAAAAAAAAAAAATCCAAAATCAGACAGAGTGTTGAGACCAGAGAGGCTAAGACCGCATTGACTCAGTGCGGTATTCAGCCTCTCTGGTGTCAAGTCTGATTTTGGAAAAAAAAAAAAAAATCCAAAATCAGACAGAGTGTTGACACCAGAGAGGCTAAGACCGCATTGACTCAGTGCGGTATTCAGCCTCTCTGGTGTCAAGTCTGATTTTTGAAAAAAAAAAAAAAAAATCCAAAATCAGACAGAGTGTTGAGACCAGAGAGGCTAAGACCGCATTGACTCAGTGCGGTATTCAGCCTCTCTGGTGTCAAGTCTGATTTTGGAAAAAAAAAAAAAAAATCCAAAATCAGACAGAGTGTTGACACAAGAGAGGCTAAGACCGCATTGACTGAGTGCGGTATTCAGCCTCTCTGGTGTCAAGTCTGATTTTGGAAAAAAAAAAAAAAAATCCAAAATCAGACAGAGTGTTGAGACCAGAGAGGCTAAGACCGCATTGACTCAGTGCGGTATTCAGCCTCTCTGGTGTCAAGTCTGATTTTGGAAAAAAAAAAAAAAATCCAAAATCAGACAGAGTGTTGAGACCAGAGAGGCTAAGACCGCATTGACTCAGTGCGGTATTCAGCCTCTCTGGTGTCAAGTCTGATTTTGGAAAAAAAAAAAAAAAAAATCCAAAATCAGACAGAGTGTTGACACCAGAGAGGCTAAGACCGCATTGACTCAGTGCGGTATTCAGCCTCTCTGGTGTCAAGTCTGATTTTGGAAAAAAAAAAAAAAATCCAAAATCAGACAGAGTGTTGACACCAGAGAGGCTAAGAGCGCATTGACTCAGTGCAGTATTCAGCCTCTCTGGTGTCAAGTCTGATTTTGGAAAAAAAAAAAAAATCCAAAATCAGACAGAGTGTTGAGACCAGAGAGGCTAAGACCGCATTGACTCAGTGCAGTATTCAGCCTCTCTGGTGTCAAGTCTGATTTTGAAAAAAAAAAAAAAAATCCAAAATCAGACAGAGTGTTGAGACCAGAGAGGCTAAGACCGCATTGACTCAGTGCAGTATTCAGCCTCTCTGGTGTCAAGTCTGATTTTGAAAAAAAAAAAAAATCCAAAATCAGACAGTGTTGACACCAGAGAGGCTAAGACCGCATTGACTCAGTGCGGTATTCAGCCTCTCTGGTGTCAAGTCTGATTTTGGAAAAAAAAAAAAAATCCAAAATCAGACAGAGTGTTGAGACCAGAGAGGCTAAGACCGCATTGACTCAGTGCGGTATTCAGCCTCTCTGGTGTCAAGTCTGATTTTGGAAAAAAAAAAAAAAAAATCCAAAATCAGACAGAGTGTTGAGACCAGAGAGGCTAAGACCGCATTGACTCAGTGCAGTATTCAGCCTCTCTGGTGTCAAGTCTGATTTTGAAAAAAAAAAAAAATCCAAAATCAGACAGTGTTGACACCAGAGAGGCTAAGACCGCATTGACTCAGTGCGGTATTCAGCCTCTCTGGTGTCAAGTCTGATTTTGGAAAAAAAAAAAAAATCCAAAATCAGACAGAGTGTTGAGACCAGAGAGGCTAAGACCGCATTGACTCAGTGCGGTATTCAGCCTCTCTGGTGTCAAGTCTGATTTTGGAAAAAAAAAAAAAAAATCCAAAATCAGACAGAGTGTTGACACCAGAGAGGCTAAGACCGCATTGACTCAGTGCGGTATTCAGCCTCTCTGGTGTCAAGTCTGATTTTGGAAAAAAAAAAAAAAAAATCCAAAATCAGACAGAGTGTTGAGACCAGAGAGGCTAAGACCGCATTGACTCAGTGCAGTATTCAGCCTCTCTGGTGTCAAGTCTGATTTTGAAAAAAAAAAAAAATCCAAAATCAGACAGTGTTGACACCAGAGAGGCTAAGACCGCATTGACTCAGTGCAGTATTCAGCCTCTCTGGTGTCAAGTCTGATTTTGGAAGAAAAAAAAAAAAATCCAAAATCAGACAGAGTGTTGAGACCAGAGAGGCTAAGACCGCATTGACTCAGTGCGGTATTCAGCCTCTCTGGTGTCAAGTCTGATTTTGGAAAAAAAAAAAAAAATCCAAAATCAGACAGAGTGTTGAGACCAGAGAGGCTAAGACCGCATTGACTCAGTGCAGTATTCAGCCTCTCTGGTGTCAAGTCTGATTTTGAAAAAAAAAAAAAAATCCAAAATCAGACAGAGTGTTGACACCAGAGAGGCTAAGACCGCATTGACTCAGTGCGGTATTCAGCCTCTCTGGTGTCAAGTCTGATTTTGGAAAAAAAAAAAAAAATCCAAAATCAGACAGAGTGTTGACACCAGAGAGGCTAAGACCGCATTGACTCAGTGCGGTATTCAGCCTCTCTGGTGTCAAGTCTGATTTTGAAAAAAAAAAAAAATCCAAAATCAGACAGTGTTGACACCAGAGAGGCTAAGACCGCATTGACTCAGTGCAGTATTCAGCCTCTCTGGTGTCAAGTCTGATTTTGAAAAATAAAAAAAAAATCCAAAATCAGACAGAGTGTTGAGACCAGAGAGGCTAAGACCGCATTGACTCAGTGCAGTATTCAGCCTCTCTGGTGTCAAGTCTGATTTTGAAAAAAAAAAAAAATCCAAAATCAGACAGTGTTGACACCAGAGAGGCTAAGACCGCATTGACTCAGTGCGGTATTCAGCCTCTCTGGTGTCAAGTCTGATTTTGGAAAAAAAAAAAAAATCCAAAATCAGACAGAGTGTTGAGACCAGAGAGGCTAAGACCGCATTGACTCAGTGCGGTATTCAGCCTCTCTGGTGTCAAGTCTGATTTTGGAAAAAAAAAAAAAAAATCCAAAATCAGACAGAGTGTTGAGACCAGAGAGGCTAAGACCGCATTGACTCAGTGCAGTATTCAGCCTCTCTGGTGTCAAGTCTGATTTTGAAAAAAAAAAAAAATCCAAAATCAGACAGTGTTGACACCAGAGAGGCTAAGACCGCATTGACTCAGTGCGGTATTCAGCCTCTCTGGTGTCAAGTCTGATTTTGGAAAAAAAAAAAAAATCCAAAATCAGACAGAGTGTTGAGACCAGAGAGGCTAAGACCGCATTGACTCAGTGCGGTATTCAGCCTCTCTGGTGTCAAGTCTGATTTTGGAAAAAAAAAAAAAAAAATCCAAAATCAGACAGAGTGTTGACACCAGAGAGGCTAAGACCGCATTGACTCAGTGCGGTATTCAGCCTCTCTGGTGTCAAGTCTGATTTTGGAAAAAAAAAAAAAAAATCCAAAATCAGACAGAGTGTTGAGACCAGAGAGGCTAAGACCGCATTGACTCAGTGCAGTATTCAGCCTCTCTGGTGTCAAGTCTGATTTTGAAAAAAAAAAAAAAATCCAAAATCAGACAGGTGTTGACACCAGAGAGGCTAAGACCGCATTGACTCAGTGCAGTATTCAGCCTCTCTGGTGTCAAGTCTGATTTTGGAAGAAAAAAAAAAAAATCCAAAATCAGACAGAGTGTTGAGACCAGAGAGGCTAAGACCGCATTGACTCAGTGCGGTATTCAGCCTCTCTGGTGTCAAGTCTGATTTTGGAAAAAAAAAAAAAAATCCAAAATCAGACAGAGTGTTGAGACCAGAGAGGCTAAGACCGCATTGACTCAGTGCAGTATTCAGCCTCTCTGGTGTCAAGTCTGATTTTGAAAAAAAAAAAAAAAATCCAAAATCAGACAGAGTGTTGACACCAGAGAGGCTAAGACCGCATTGACTCAGTGCGGTATTCAGCCTCTCTGGTGTCAAGTCTGATTTTGGAAAAAAAAAAAAAAATCCAAAATCAGACAGAGTGTTGACACCAGAGAGGCTAAGACCGCATTGACTCAGTGCGGTATTCAGCCTCTCTGGTGTCAAGTCTGATTTTGGAAAAAAAAAAAAAATATCCAAAATCAGACAGAGTGTTGAGACCAGAGAGGCTAAGACCGCATTGACTCAGTGCAGTATTCAGCCTCTCTGGTGTCAAGTCTGATTTTGAAAAAAAAAAAAAATCCAAAATCAGACAGTGTTGACACCAGAGAGGCTAAGACCGCATTGACTCAGTGCGGTATTCAGCCTCTCTGGTGTCAAGTCTGATTTTGGAAGAAAAAAAAAAAATCCAAAATCAGACAGAGTGTTGAGACCAGAGAGGCTAAGACCGCATTGACTCAGTGCGGTATTCAGCCTCTCTGGTGTCAAGTCTGATTTTGGAAAAAAAAAAAAAAAATCCAAAATCAGACAGAGTGTTGAGACCAGAGAGGCTAAGACCGCATTGACTCAGTGCGGTATTCAGCCTCTCTGGTGTCAAGTCTGATTTTGGAAAAAAAAAAAAAAAAATCCAAAATCAGACAGAGTGTTGAGACCAGAGAGGCTAAGACCGCATTGACTCAGTGCGGTATTCAGCCTCTCTGGTGTCAAGTCTGATTTTGGAAAAAAAAAAAAAAAAATCCAAAATCAGACAGAGTGTTGACACCAGAGAGGCTAAGACCGCATTGACTCAGTGCGGTATTCAGCCTCTCTGGTGTCAAGTCTGATTTTGGAAAAAAAAAAAAAAAATCCAAAATCAGACAGAGTGTTGACACCAGAGAGGCTAAGACCGCATTGACTCAGTGCGGTATTCAGCCTCTCTGGTGTCAAGTCTGATTTTGGAAAAAAAAAAAAAAAATCCAAAATCAGACAGAGTGTTGAGACCAGAGAGGCTAAGACCGCATTGACTCAGTGCAGTATTCAGCCTCTCTGGTGTCAAGTCTGATTTTGGAAGAAAAAAAAAAAATCCAAAATCAGACAGAGTGTTGAGACCAGAGAGGCTAAGACCGCATTGACTCAGTGCGGTATTCAGCCTCTCTGGTGTCAAGTCTGATTTTGGAAAAAAAAAAAAAATCCAAAATCAGACAGAGTGTTGAGACCAGAGAGGCTAAGACCGCATTGACTCAGTGCAGTATTCAGCCTCTCTGGTGTCAAGTCTGATTTTGAAAAAAAAAAAAAAATCCAAAATCAGACAGAGTGTTGACACCAGAGAGGCTAAGACCGCATTGACTCAGTGCGGTATTCAGCCTCTCTGGTGTCAAGTCTGATTTTGGAAAAAAAAAAAAAAAATCCAAAATCAGACAGAGTGTTGACACCAGAGAGGCTAAGACCGCATTGACTCAGTGCGGTATTCAGCCTCTCTGGTGTCAAGTCTGATTTTGGGAAAAAAAAAAAAAAATATCCAAAATCAGACAGAGTGTTGAGACCAGAGAGGCTAAGACCGCATTGACTCAGTGCAGTATTCAGCCTCTCTGGTGTCAAGTCTGATTTTGAAAAAAAAAAAAAATCCAAAATCAGACAGTGTTGACACCAGAGAGGCTAAGACCGCATTGACTCAGTGCGGTATTCAGCCTCTCTGGTGTCAAGTCTGATTTTGGAAGAAAAAAAAAAAATCCAAAATCAGACAGAGTGTTGAGACCAGAGAGGCTAAGACCGCATTGACTCAGTGCGGTATTCAGCCTCTCTGGTGTCAAGTCTGATTTTGGAAAAAAAAAAAAAAATCCAAAATCAGACAGAGTGTTGAGACCAGAGAGGCTAAGACCGCATTGACTCAGTGCGGTATTCAGCCTCTCTGGTGTCAAGTCTGATTTTGGAAAAAAAAAAAAAAATCCAAAATCAGACAGAGTGTTGACACCAGAGAGGCTAAGACCGCATTGACTCAGTGCGGTATTCAGCCTCTCTGGTGTCAAGTCTGATTTTGGAAAAAAAAAAAAAAAATCCAAAATCAGACAGAGTGTTGACACCAGAGAGGCTAAGACCGCATTGACTCAGTGCGGTATTCAGCCTCTCTGGTGTCAAGTCTGATTTTGGAAAAAAAAAAAAAAAATCCAAAATCAGACAGAGTGTTGAGACCAGAGAGGCTAAGACCGCATTGACTCAGTGCGGTATTCAGCCTCTCTGGTGTCAAGTCTGATTTTGGAAGAAAAAAAAAAATCCAAAATCAGACAGAGTGTTGAGACCAGAGAGGCTAAGACCGCATTGACTCAGTGCGGTATTCAGCCTCTCTGGTGTCAAGTCTGATTTTGGAAGAAAAAAAAAAATCCAAAATCAGACAGAGTGTTGAGACCAGAGAGGCTAAGACCGCATTGACTCAGTGCGGTATTCAGCCTCTCTGGTGTCAAGTCTGATTTTGGAAAAAAAAAAAAAAATCCAAAATCAGACAGAGTGTTGAGACCAGAGAGGCTAAGACCGCATTGACTCAGTGCGGTATTCAGCCTCTCTGGTGTCAAGTCTGATTTTGGAAAAAAAAAAAAAAAAATCCAAAATCAGACAGAGTGTTGAGACCAGAGAGGCTAAGACCGCATTGACTCAGTGCGGTATTCAGCCTCTCTGGTGTCAAGTCTGATTTTGGAAAAAAAAAAAAAAAATCCAAAATCAGACAGAGTGTTGAGACCAGAGAGGCTAAGACCGCATTGACTCAGTGCAGTATTCAGCCTCTCTGGTGTCAAGTCTGATTTTGAAAAAAAAAAAAAATCCAAAATCAGACAGTGTTGACACCAGAGAGGCTAAGACCGCATTGACTCAGTGCGGTATTCAGCCTCTCTGGTGTCAAGTCTGATTTTGGAAAAAAAAAAAAAAATCCAAAATCAGACAGAGTGTTGAGACCAGAGAGGCTAAGACCGCATTGACTCAGTGCAGTATTCAGCCTCTCTGGTGTCAAGTCTGATTTTGAAAAAAAAAAAAAATCCAAAATCAGACAGAGTGTTGACACCAGAGAGGCTAAGACCGCATTGACTCAGTGCGGTATTCAGCCTCTCTGGTGTCAAGTCTGATTTTGGAAAAAAAAAAAAAAAATCCAAAATCAGACAGAGTGTTGACACCAGAGAGGCTAAGACCGCATTGACTCAGTGCGGTATTCAGCCTCTCTGGTGTCAAGTCTGATTTTGGAAAAAAAAAAAAAAATCCAAAATCAGACAGAGTGTTGAGACCAGAGAGGCTAAGACCGCATTGACTCAGTGCAGTATTCAGCCTCTCTGGTGTCAAGTCTGATTTTGAAAAAAAAAAAAAATCCAAAATCAGACAGTGTTGACACCAGAGAGGCTAAGACCGCATTGACTCAGTGCGGTATTCAGCCTCTCTGGTGTCAAGTCTGATTTTGGAAGAAAAAAAAAAAAATCCAAAATCAGACAGAGTGTTGAGACCAGAGAGGCTAAGACCGCATTGACTCAGTGCGGTATTCAGCCTCTCTGGTGTCAAGTCTGATTTTTGAAAAAAAAAAAAAAAAAATCCAAAATCAGACAGAGTGTTGAGACCAGAGAGGCTAAGACCGCATTGACTCAGTGCGGTATTCAGCCTCTCTGGTGTCAAGTCTGGTTTTGGAAAAAAAAAAAAAAAAAATCCAAAATCAGACAGAGTGTTGAGACCAGAGAGGCTAAGACCGCATTGACTCAGTGCGGTATTCAGCCTCTCTGGTGTCAAGTCTGGTTTTGGAAAAAAAAAAAAAAAAAATCCAAAATCAGACAGAGTGTTGAGACCAGAGAGGCTAAGACCGCATTGACTCAGTGCGGTATTCAGCCTCTCTGGTGTCAAGTCTGATTTTGGAAAAAAAAAAAAAAATCCAAAATCAGACAGAGTGTTGAGACCAGAGAGGCTAAGACCGCATTGACTCAGTGCAGTATTCAGCCTCTCTGGTGTCAAGTCTGATTTTGAAAAAAAAAAAAAATCCAAAATCAGACAGTGTTGACACCAGAGAGGCTAAGACCGCATTGACTCAGTGCGGTATTCAGCCTCTCTGGTGTCAAGTCTGATTTTGGAAAAAAAAAAAAATCCAAAATCAGACAGAGTGTTGAGACCAGAGAGGCTAAGACCGCATTGACTCAGTGCGGTATTCAGCCTCTCTGGTGTCAAGTCTGATTTTGGAAAAAAAAAAAAAAAATCCAAAATCAGACAGAGTGTTGACACCAGAGAGGCTAAGACCGCATTGACTCAGTGCGGTATTCAGCCTCTCTGGTGTCAAGTCTGATTTTGGAAAAAAAAAAAAAAAATCCAAAATCAGACAGAGTGTTGAGACCAGAGAGGCTAAGACCGCATTGACTCAGTGCAGTATTCAGCCTCTCTGGTGTCAAGTCTGATTTTGAAAAAAAAAAAAAATCCAAAATCAGACAGGTGTTGACACCAGAGAGGCTAAGACCGCATTGACTCAGTGCGGTATTCAGCCTCTCTGGTGTCAAGTCTGATTTTGGAAGAAAAAAAAAAAAATCCAAAATCAGACAGAGTGTTGAGACCAGAGAGGCTAAGACCGCATTGACTCAGTGCGGTATTCAGCCTCTCTGGTGTCAAGTCTGATTTTGGAAAAAAAAAAAAAAAATCCAAAATCAGACAGAGTG
>NW_028151826.1:0-48573 GCF_964638095.1 Poromitra crassiceps
GAACTCCACTGCTTGCCTCAGGCCTTTAACGGAATGACTAATACACTCTTTGCAAACCACTGAAGGACCATTGCAAAATATCTGTGAAGGGACTGACGGATGTGGGTGAAGTAGTGGTCAACAGACAGGGGTGAGGCTTGCTTATTCTCTGGTATTCTGATCACTAGTGTATGTCAATATTATTATGGTATTTTCATAAAGCAAAAGGGAAAATATTTATTTTTATGGTTTTGGTGGAATACCACTATAGAAAATAGAATGTTGTGGAATGTTTAAAGCCATTTTTCTCACGTTTAGACACATAACAGATTAAAATACTCATAACTTTTGATCTGAGAGAGATAACTCAGTCATTCAAGGCAAGAGTTTCTAATTTATGGAAATGTCAAAAAATGAAAATGTCAAATTCCCACAATGTGAAGGGTTTTTGCAGGCCACCACATATACGCATCAAATAATATGGAAACGTACCACCAAGTGAAATTTAAAGAAATAAAAGTTTTGTTTTTGATAAAAAGTGGAATTCCATCACTGCATTATGCATAGATAATATATAATTCATAAATAAATGAAAATTTCATGAAGGAAATATGACTGAGGTACATGCAATTACGAGCTTTGCTAACATCAAAGTAAAATAAACGGATATAAATAAGTGATGGGTAGGAAACATGCATTCAGGCTAATATAGGCTACATGAGAATCCAGAATTTAACTGCCTAAGTTATATATAGTTTTTGGTCGACCAGATTTACTTTAATATGTAACAGTCTGCTGATGCTTTAACTTTCACACTTAGATTGAAAACCAACTATCAGAGAGCACACCCATCTATTTTGGCTGGGGGGTGCTAACTTTTAGTGTCTCAACACCTTGTCGGGCCGCAGCAGTGTGATTTACAGGCTGTTGTTGTGTTGCATGCTAACCTTGGCACTGTTTGCAGATCCGACAGGTGTCATGTCAACTCCATTAGAAAGCATTTGCACCTCTCCCAAAAGAGAGCATTTGGATATGTCCTGTTTGGTCAAAACAAAGCTGCCATGCCCCAGAGGACCAGGCTTTCTGCCAGGCGACTCCCAAACCGCACTGAGACCCGTCAAGAGGAAGACCTGCAGCAAACGACCTTAGCAAGTAGGATTTTTTCATGGCATTGCTTACATTTGGAGGATTCCCCCATCCCCCATATTTCCTAACTAAACCAAATGTTATTACTTCAACACAAATGTGGAATGTCATAATATTTTATAGTGTAGGGTGTAGGCTACTAGTGAAAGCAGACTACAGGCAGGTTAATTAGCATTGACCGTAACCCCATCGGTCTCCTCTCTCTGCCTCATCTTTTTCTCTTTCTCTGTTTTCCTCATGTCATTGTCATCATGTTTTGGCATTCTTTTGGTAGCCTTCCCGGTCGGGGAGCCATCTTTGACTCGGCCCGTCCAAGGTTCAATTTCCCCCGCCACATTTTTTTGTTTTTTTCCTTGGGAGGTTTTCCTTGAACGCATTAAGGGTCGGTTGCTGATAAGTAGCATAGACAGGCTGTTATGTCTTTCTAAAATCTGCTTTGGTACATCTTGCTCTTTCTATTTGTCCTATATCATTCTGATTTTTGATCAGTTAGATCTAGCCAGGCTCATTTCTCTGTAAAGTAATGGGCATCCTTGAAATTTCTCTCTCCTGAGGATGCAGACATTTGTAGGATTCGAACATTGGAACAGTACTTCGGCGGTGTTGTGATCGACACATTATGGACTGTACTGTATTACTTATATGTTTGAATGTGGGACATTTGAGTGTATTGCCTGTGTTTGGATATGGCCTCACATTCGGGGTGAAGCTGGAGGGAGAACCAAATGGCTGGGTCACACCCTCCAGATACCAGCACAGCTGGGGGCCGAGCCTCAAAGGATTCCGGCCATTGTTTTATCTCTAAGGGTAATCAAGCCATAAAACCCCCTTTTTCCTTGCCTCACCTTACAGAATGGGCACAGTCCAGCTCACAGAGCGCTATCATTGGCCAGAACCATCACAAAAGACACATGAGAGGCCAATGAGAACCCTTCGTGATTTTCCCCAGACAGTACCAAAACTGTTGGAAACAGTTTTAACTGTGAGTCTCAACTAAGCTTTCGTGCGCAGCGGAAGGGTCTGGAGGAGCCAGGAAGCCAGCTCCCCTCCCCCGCTCGCTGCACCCCCTGCGGCCTGCAACAAAGGCCTGACCAGGGCCTCAGAAGGAACCAGGCCTCAACCAGACAGCAACACCAGAGGTAGAAATCGGCTGAAAGGCCCGCCGTAAGTCCCACGAGACATAGCATGCGTAACTGAGATAGCTCTACTTAATCTCAGTTTAATTTAAGTCGGTTTAGCGTTATAAGTCGCAGGGAAAAACCCCTTACGCTTCCAGACTTGCCACAGCCCGGCCCAACGCCCAGCTGTTGACTAAGCTTCCAGGCAAGACCGCCTGACGACGACCCTCCTAGCGCACCGCACGTGCAGGAGAAGAAGAAGAACGCCACACTGCAGCAGGGCAAACCAACGGCTGCAGAAAAGACACACCGTGGCCCCAGTCGCAGAACCAACAGCCGACGAAGGACGCAAAAGACCCACCGTGGTGCCAGCCACAGAGAGCAGCCACCCACTCCTTCGACTCAACGAGCAGAGAGACTGCACGTCAACCCCAGGCACGTCAACCCCCAGCAGACGTCCGCTGCACGCTTCTCCAGGCCAGGGTGAACGGCGCTGCAGGCCATCGCTCCCACAAACCAAAGCCATCCTCTTCGCAGCACGTGAACCCACAGCGCACCGGACCATCGTCCCCACAAACGGAAGGATCCCGCTCAAGAGAGTGGAACCCACGTGAGAGTTTATGGTTTAATGGTTCTGGGCAGCTAGGGTTAAAATGCATTACCATGTATGTGTTGATTACAGTATCCTGTATGTTGATGTTCAATGTTTGCACACTGTGGAATGATATAGACGCCTGAAGGTGAGCGCTAAGTTCAGAAGAACTTAGCGGCCACATTTGGGCCACTCTCCTCTCTCCCTCTCCCTCTCACCCTTCCCCACTCTCTCGGCCTCCCAGCTGAGCCCGTTCAACCGGGAGGGCTAAGCTTGGAACGGTCTAGAGATGTTCAGAATGTCCACCCGCAAAAATACAGTTAAGCTGAATTAGAGAGTTTGATTAGTCACTCACACAGAGTGACCCAGGCTAGGCAGGCAGAGTGATCCCTTCCTAAATTCGGCAGAACCGCCATTTTGGAAAGGAGGCGGTTCCAGACCGCCCCCCAGCCACCTCTGTCTGACCGAGTCAATCCTTCCTCAACTTTGGCAAAACCGCCATTTTGAAAAGGAGGCGGTCTACACATGATCAGCCCGCCTCTCAGCCAATCCTGTGATTACATCACAGAGACAGCCAGAACGAGCCACTCCTCCCTCTCTCCCTCCTTCTCTTCCCCTAAAGCACACGTGCACACACACACACACACACACACACACACACACACACACACACACACACACACACACACACACACACACACACACACACACACACAAACACACAATTGATAATGTTTATTCACATTAGGTATTAGCTATAGATGTGGTAGAGTATTAGTCGTAAAAGTAAATGTGATGAACTGATATTTTAATCATTATGTTAATGTCAATTGATATTGTGAGTTATTAAATCTTTTTATTACATAATTATATGAATCTTGGTTGTTATTCATGAGGTATTTTATCTGTGGAAATCTGTGACAGAAGCTTACGAACTTTGACCCTTCAATCAACTGTACAATGTACATTATATCACTATGAGACTGATATGACAATTTGGTTTGGTGTCTAATCTAGTCATAACTGACTTTTAGACAGGTCTGTAGCCTTAACTACAGTGGTGCCCCGAATCTTACAGAGAATACAATATTTTCTGTCAAATCTAATACATTTATGAATATTAATAATTCATAATTATTAATAATCATATTTCATAACCAAACCAGCTCCTGCGAGCACAACAGCGGCCTCCGGTGACGTAGCATCCTTGAAATTCAGATAATGAAGATCCTTCCTTGACATTGAGAAACGGCTAGTGACTCTGTCTAGAGAAGCCTAATATGGACAATATAATAGGTGTTCCCTTACTAAGAGCTGACGTCACTCCTTTCATAGACAGCCTCCTAATTCTTGTATTATATTTTTTTGGACTGCACTTTTTGTTTTTTAATCATTTTATTTCTTCATTTCATCTTCTGATTATTGATGTTGACCACAATCAATCAATCAATCAATCAATCAATCAATCAATCAATCAATCAATCAATCCTGCAGCAAAGCCGACAATAAAGGTGATTCTCATTCTCATAAACTTGAACTTTAAAGCTAGTGTATGTAGCATACTGTACTCTTGAAAATGTCTCCTTAATTTGATTCAATTTGATGACAAACATTTTCTCTGATATAGCATTGGCACTTCCCTTACCTCTGTGTTCCAGTTTGAATTTCACTTTATTCACTTGCACAAAGACATCTGTTTTAGAGGTGAATTAGCCTTTTTAGCTAATGGCTAATTCACCTCTAGAGTCTATTAGTAGGGTGCACTACCTGCTGTTTCTCAAACTGTGCTGCTAATTTTAGATGACTCCTCAGTCCCTGTACATGTTAAACAAGGTGAAATGAAGAAAAAAAAAACATTTAACACAATTCAATGACACAGCATGCAAAATATGAAAGGATCTACTGCAGTCGATCAAGAGATTTTCCAATTTCTAGTTTTCATACAGTTTAAGTTTTTATATTAAGGCCCCACAAAACAAAACTAGCCTTGCAGATAATAATAATTTTCCCTGAGAACAACCTCTCAATAACAGTACAAGATGAAAATCGTGATTAGTTCTCCTGTGATTTGTGCGGTGCTCATATCTCATTTACTTGATAAATATTCCAAAACCACCCCCATAACCATAACCTTTGATTTGAGCGCTTTCATTTGACACAAATAGTGTGACTTTTTTGTTGGTTTATTTTATACTCAATCACATTTTGATGGATTTCTCCAAATGAAATGTCAGAATGTCATAGATCAAACCTATTTCCCAATGCTCCTATTGCCTGGGAAATTGGGGAGGACTTCACCTGACAAAAAGGATGTATTTTTCTCCAAGGGTTAGGCAATATATCAAACCGCCCTGATTCTGTTGCTTGACAGAAAGCAAACACTGACATTACTTTCAGCATGCACAGCATTTCATTTCGCCAAGGAATTTGTCAATTACTTCAATATGCTGTTTCTGTCGTTGGGGGCAGGGTTATATATGCATGGTCTCTGTGCTATTATGAGCCAGAAATCTGTTGTTTTCTGTGACGTACATAACAATGAGCCATTTCCTACTGTGCTTAACTTTTTTCAGATTCAGCCCTAGGAAATAGAATGCGTCAGGTACTTTAAACTATAAACAAAAATTCCAATATTCTTATGCAGCATTGTAGAACATTGTAACATGAGCTAAATCTGCTGCTATCCCATAATCAATTAGATCTATGAAATCCATTTTCTTTGCATGTTTACTCTTGTTTGCAATAATTACAACCTCCACCCCAAACAGGCATGATAAACACCCCCCTGATTTAGAAGTGTTTGTTCAGATCGGAGGGACCTGCTGCTTGTCTTGCTGCTTATAAAGCGTGGAAATCTACAGGGATTACACAGGCTCATCACCATCTGTGGCATTACTCCAAAACAGGTCTGTACAGAGGAGAGCCCTATTGGGCCATGGAGAAGAGGAGGCAAACTCAGGCTGAGATATAATGGGCTGTTCTCGCCTCATCTGGAGAACAATGCCATTAATTGGGCTGTCAGCAGACACACACACACACACACACACACACACAGATATGCATGCATGCGCAGACACACACACGCGCGCAGGCACACACACACACACACACACACACACACACACACACACACACACACACACACACACACACACAACCCATACTGTCTCGGATTTTGATTGATTTCCTGTACAGTAAGAATACTAGTATACTAATCCCTTAAGCCCGCTGTGTGGCTCCAGTGCGGGAATGAAGGTACATTTTATTTTTATTTTTTTAGATTTTGACTGAATTCAATTCACATTTCAACTTACATTTAAAGCGATACTCCACTTTTTCGGGAGTTTAGCTCATTTGCCACCCACATAACCAAGATACACTATGGTTTACTGGCACTGTCCGCGCAGTTTACAGTGAACTACAGTGGTGAAGTTAGTTAGCATCGCCATACTGTAGAAAGGAGGGTAATGGTACAGCTGTTAAAAATCTGCCAAAACACACATCTCACGGCGTCAAAAAACATGTGCTTTGGGTACTCACCACACAATGAAATATTAATCCAAAATGCACATAATCGGTCTTTTTGGAAGGAAAAGAGGTAGCCGGCACTACTTTCCAAACATGGCCGCTGAGTATCCCATTAAAGATTACTATTATTTTTTTTAATTATTATTACAGATTTTATCTTTCACCTATCACCTTATGACATGGTTCATTCCTAGACTACTTAGAGAAACTATAGGCTGTGCTGTTCAAAAGTTTGAGCAGTGTCAATAAAGCATCACTGTTACAATACAATTTGTGTCAATCTTATGCAGTGAGATATTCTGCTGTGAGCAAGGGTAAAAATGCTGTAAATGTTGCCTTTCTTTGTAAAAAAAATATAGTCACTGACACAGACAAAACAACAACAACAACAACAACAACAACAACAACAACAACAACAACACCAATGACAGCAGCAGCAACAACAACAACAATAACAAAACTGCAGGCTGGTCCTGGATCATACAGATTCAAATAAGCTAAAATATGATGGTGATATGTTAGGGACGTGCTTTGATGTTGCAGTCTATACAAATTATTTGATTGACTCCACAAGTCACATTGAGGCAACAGAAATCACACTCCTAATGATTGTCAAACATTGTCAACACTTCTGGAGGTTTTGGTAATATTTCTGAAAAATATTCAGATAATAGAACATTTGTGATATTTTGCCTGTTCAAATATTTATTTCAATCCTTGTGCACAGTGCTTCACTCAAGTACATAATTTAGCCATCACTCTAAAGAGGGTATCAAAATAAATTCCCAACTCTGCTTTAGGCCCCATAATACAGTTGAATAATGATCCATAAATGGCTTATAAAGGGATTTATTTATAATACATGCATGTGTGTCCTACCTTTCATAAATGCACTTATAAGTGAACAGCTTAATCGTGTTCATGAGGGATGTGAATGTACCACTGAGAATAATTCACATGATATCTCCTAGGATCTTTGACTAACAGATATGCAGCAGGAATTAATATTGGAACACGTTATTCCGCCCAGGACACATATACTTTTTTCGGCTTCCAACCCGCAGACACGGCCAATTGTGTCTGTAGGGATGCCCAACATAGCCAGAGGTAACATCTGGGGGGTGTGAGGGGGGGAGTTGAACATGTGGGTTGAGCATGTGTATCTCTGTTGCCATGGATAAACAAATTAAGAGAATATTACTGTCCAATGGTCTCACAGTCCACAACTGCAACAGTCTGACCACAAAGCAGTTATGAAACAGTTATGAAAAGGCATGGCTGCCAGCTAGCATCTTTGACTGAGCAGCACCGGGGGTTATTTCTTATACATGTGGAAGAAATGATGCAATGTTTTTGTTGACAACAAAATATAGCTATATAGCCTAACCTTCTGTGAGTCTGAGTTTGTGCAGATGGCACAAAAAGAAAAAGTGAGAGGAGTAAGATGTTTCCATGCCACAAGTCTTTTAGTATGCCAGGCAATTAATACAGAAAACGGTGTTTCTCATAATTAGAGTACCGTACAAGCTTACCTGGCTTATTTTAACTGAGTTATGCCCTTTATGTGAGGACCAAGAAACGGGGTTAAGAACAGAATTCTCAGAGCAACGTCAACAGAACCTGCAATAATTACTTTTTTGGGGGGTACTTTTATTCTGATACCATCTTCAGATTGTAGTGAAGCTAGGCAGTATTTGAGGGGGAAAGTACATTAGTAAAGAAGTAAATTGCTGATTTTTATCGAAGTACTGTAAAGGGAGTGAACTGAGCATGCTCATGAAACAGTAACTGCAGTATTTTCAGATGTTTCTTTTAAACCTGAGAAGTGCTTAATGGCACATTCACTAACACAGACCACACCATGTTTAAACAAAAAGATAATTTATTGTAAGTGGGTGTTTGGGTGCGAGAACGTGAATGGGGTCGAGGAGCGACGGCGTCTCTTCAGGAGAGTGGTACGGCAGTGACAGGAACCCAGGGGTTGAGACTCAGAGTGGGGGTAGCATCTTTGGGTGAAGCTTGGTTCTAGAGCGCAGCTCAGCTTCACGGGATGGAGTCCCGGCTCCATCAGCCCCCCGTGGTTCCTGCGAGCAGGGGATAGAGATGCAGGATTATGCGGCCCTAACTAGCATGTCTTTTTTTTTTAAACACGATTTCAGACGGACAAGCCTGTCTTTATTGTCACACGGTTACACATCAACACATGCACGGAGGGCCACAAACACACACATGCTGACGGTGGCCGGTGAAATTTGTCCTCTGCATTTAACCCATCCTGGCTCTGTCCTTTCCTCCGGGGGGCAGGCCAGGAGCAGTGGTCGCTTTCTCGTACAGCCCCCGGGGACCGACTTCGGATGTTGTCGTCACTGGTCGGATGACGATGACGATCTGATCTTCTGAATGTTTTTAATGGGGGGGGGGTTATATACGGAGGAACCCCCCTGGGGGAGCACGGGGAGAACATGCAAACTCCACACAGACAGAAGGGCCCTTACGACGAGATACCCCACCTGGGCAGTAGGCACTGAAGATATGGGGGGAACACAACCACAGCGCCCGCAGTGTCCCAGGCGAGAATCGAACTCAGGACCTTCTGACTGCGAGGCGACAGCTCTACCACTGAGCCACCGTGCCCCTCCACTGAGCCACCGTGCCCCTGTCTTTTGCTGTTTGTGGGAGGAAACCAGAGTACCCGGAGAAAACCCACGCAGGCACGGGGAGAACATGCAGACTCCGCCCGTGCTGCCCGTAACGGAGGAAGAAACTTGGGGTTGGTCATGTTTATATATGCTACGAGTGATTGAGTTGATAGAACACAGGTGTATGCATCAGTGAAGTGATTGGAGCACAGGTGAAATAGTTACATGGTGTGGTCTTAGTGTTCCTGAACTTCAGTTAGCACACTAACTCCATTTATGCCAGAATATGGACCTCATAATAGGCAGGCAGCACGATACAATAATGAGTACTGATTCGTGCATTATATATTACATGAATCATCCTGGCAACTGTAATTACAGCTGAAAAACACATCTTGGGTTTTTAGCCAGTGTTCAGGCCCTCTGTGATATTTGGTATTTCCAAGTGCTCATTCTTTTGCTTCATTTCACAGTCATTGCTGAATCTTTCCACCTTGTTGAGTCCTGTCAAGTGTGTAAAAGGGCCAACACAATGGACATAATCATGATTTAGTTTTGTCTTTTAGTCTTGCCGTAAGTAGCTAATGAAGTCCCAAAACTTATTTGTGTCTGACTGCAAAACAATTCTATGCACTACTGCTTCACTTCACCTGCAGTTATTTTGCCATTTGTGACCTTGTTTCTCTCTCTTTTTTTGAAGCATTTCAAGCCCCGCCATGGCTCTTTGGAAGCACCTTATATCTCTCTACTCATATGGCTGTGATTCAAACAAAATGGCAGTTACTATGACTGACAGTTAAACTAACCACTGCTCATGACTGACACCTAACGTCTGGCGTATCTGCACCGCACACAGAGACAGTTGATGAAGGTTTCTCTCTCTCTCTTGCGCTCCCTCCCTCTCTCTCCACGCGTCCTCCAAGTCTAAGCGGACTCCAGAAGCTACAAACAGAACTAATACTCATCCGTGGTGTCCGCACAGCTGGCACTCTTTGTAATGGGCCTCTTTCAAAGGAGCTGAGGAAATTTGAATGGAAGGATGAGGCCACTAAAGGACATCTTTATAGAGAGAGCGTAGAAAAGCCAAACTTAAATAGAAGGTCATTAAACTGCCTTTTACAGCGAAAGACTTGTCAAAATTCTAGGGTCCTGTTGAATGTAAAGTAATTAAGCCCCGTGCACTTATGGTGCTGAAGCTTCAATCTTTTTTTATTTCTTTCACAGGTTGAGAACATGACATTCCAGATCTCATTGCCTGGCCCAGACTTATCCATTGCAGTAAGTCTTTGCAGCTTTTTGGAACCCATGTCACCATGAGGACGGTTTATCACATATAGGTTGCAAC
The DNA here is from genome assembly GCF_964638095.1 of Poromitra crassiceps. Classification (NCBI taxonomy): domain Eukaryota; kingdom Metazoa; phylum Chordata; class Actinopteri; order Beryciformes; family Melamphaidae; genus Poromitra; species Poromitra crassiceps. The sequence goes on from NW_028151826.1 coordinate 10,348, forward strand.
ATTCTGTACTAATATTTCATCTATTGCCCCTTCCCAAATCAACAATAATCTAACTATGAAATGTATGGTCTTATATGGATAATATAGTAAGCAGCTAAAAGTATTCCAAATCCTAAATATTGCCATTTAAGTTTGTTGGGTTTGAAGTGGGCGTGCTTATGCTCCAGACCTATTACACAATAAGCTCCATGAACCAATCAGGCTGAAGTGCCTCTACCCTGGGGTGTGTGTGTGTGTGTGTGTGTGTGTGTGTGTGTGTGTGTGTGTGTGTGTGTGTGTGTGTGTGTGTGTGTGTGTGTGTGTGTGTGTGTGTGTGTGTGTGTGTGTGTGTGTGTGTGTGTGTGTGTGTGTGTGTGTGTGTGTGTGTGTGTGTGTGTGTGTGTGTGTGTGTGTGTGTGTGTGTGTGGGGTGCCTCTACCCTGGGGAAAAGAATAAGAAGAGAAAAAGCATCACAATCATCATGATTGTGATGGGGGGGGGGGCACTGGGAGCACTTCAGCAGACACACCTCCACAGTATCAGAACAGAGAATACTGCTTAGTTTTTCATGATTTTTAAACCTAATTGTAGATACTTGCCGTCATTTTTAATCATTAAAATTTGGCTGGGTGGTTAATAATACTTTTTTGTGTGGTATGACAAACTCAAAACATTTATTTTTGGTTTCCAGGGGCTTTAATGTCTGGGCATGGGGACTTTTCTGTACAGATTTAAACACAGAGTGGTTCAACCTCTTCTCAAGAAACCCAGTTAGATTGTGTGATTTTCAGTAATTAGGCCACCATCTCCGCTGTTTTCATCAAAAGGTTTTAAAGACAGAGAAAGTTTTAACCTGTTTTTCCCCAGCCATATCATTCTCATAATAACATTCTCGTCTTAATCCTTTTAGACCTCAGTGAGGCTTTTGATGCTGTAGATCATGCTATTTTAATTGACCGCCTCAAGCACTGGGTGGGTATCTGAGATATAACACTGTGCTGGCTCAGCTACTACCTTTCCCATTGAACCTTTTCTGTCACTGTAGGCAATTCATCATCATCCTCACCAGGCACTTGCGGGGTCCCGCAGGGTTCAATTGTAGGTCCTATCCTCTTTTCCTTGTATATGCTCCCACTTGACCATAACACCCCTAAATAGATCTTGTTCAGCCGTTTCAGCCGATGGTTCTCAGTTAGTATATCTCCCTCTTTAGCCATCTTCAGCTGCGCTGAGTCCTCTGAGCCTCCCTACTGTGCAACAGTTTGACACAGGGGACAACTGCCACCAAAATACTCATTCTGAGGGAATGGAAGTCCCCCTCTCCACCTTCCTTTCAGGTGTGGTTGACGAACATGATATCAGACAGTCATACAGATGGAGAGACTCAGGTTCTTGAGAACCAACTCACTTAAAAGATTCTCATCTACGTATCTGGGACCCGTTTCTGGCCTACTTTGACAAGGTTAAAAATGACAAATGACTGACCCAGCTGATTATGTATGTACAGTATGTACTGTACTGTATGTATGTAATGTATGTATGTATGTATGTATGTATATGTATGTATGGGCGGGCTCGCATACGGAACTCAGCCGCTACGCAGGCTCGCCCGCAGCTTGGCTGCTGCGTGGTCACGCCTGCTCTACTGGCATGCGCAGCGCACAATTGCCCAACTTCGCATCACTGATGACATCACAATTGCTCGAGTGACCATCACTGATCATATCATGGAGTGCTCGAGTGACGTCACTCGGCACATAATTGCTCAACTTCGGCCTCACCCGCAGCTCGGCTGCTGCGTGGCCTCGCCTGCTCTATTGGCATGCGCAGCGCACAATTGATCAACTTCGCATCACCGATGACATCACTCACTGATGACATTACAATTGCTCGAGTGACCATCACTGATCACATAATGGAGCGCATGTCATAGACATTGTGACATCATCAGTAACATCACAATTGCTGATGACATCATCCAATGTGGGACAAAAATTGAAACAGACAGAACACTTATTCCCTTTTAGATGATGTATGTATGTGTGTATGTGTGTGTGTGTGTGTGTGTGTGTGTGTGTGTGTGTGTGTGTGTGTGTGTGTGTGTGTGTGTGTGTGTGTGTGTGTATGTGTGTGTGTGTGTATGTACATACAGTATGTATGGATGGATGGATGGATGGATGGATGGATGGATGCCTTGTCCTTTCTTTCTTCTTTTCTTTTCCTGTGTCTGAGCTTGATTCGTGTTCTAAGAAAAACTCGAAAATAAAATAAAATCTTTAAAAAAAAGTATATGTCCCTCATATCTCTCTGTAAAGCCCAAATAACATCAAGATATATTACAGACCCATAGAGCTGAAGTGTAGGCCACAATCCCTCAGCAGGCCCAGAGCCAGATTAACACCCCCAGGGGCCCCGGGGCACTGAAGCTCCCAGGGGCCCCCCTTCCCATCGTCCAGATTTTTGGATGTTTTTTCGCCATATTTAGAGGAATATCTAATTTTAAATTAACATTAGTATTATACTGTTATGTCATTATTCAGTTTCTGAGATTCAGTTTCTCACTCACTCATAGGCGATTCTAGGCTTTGCCAACAGGTGGCACCAGCAGGATAAAAATATTAGTCTGACTGGGGGGTTTCTAGGGGGGGCTGTGCCCCCCCTGGACAAAGAAATTTTGTACATTTTAAAGTAAAATGCATGAATCTGATGCACTCTGAGAGCAAAAGGAAGAGGCTAATCTTCACATTAATATCCTCTTCACTGTGCTGTGGCTTTACAATGATGAAAAAATAATTGACATTACATTTCCAGTACAAAACAGCAGAGGGTGCCGCAGCACCACAAGCACCCCCACTTCCCGCGCCCCTGGTCACCACTTGCCCACAGGCATCCAATGAGACTAAATCATCAGACTTAATCTTCTTGGAAACACATTTATTTTGTCCTGATTGGTCTTAGATTTGTGTCATAGTTCTGTGGAGCCCAACATGAGCCCGACCAATTTTTTTTTTTTTTTTTTTTTTTTTGGAGGGCCCCTATGGTTAATCCGGCCTTAGTTCTGCACTAAAAGCTTTTGCCATCAGGGCCCCTTGGCTGTTCAGCAACCTGCCAGAGGAACTTGGGCTAGCAAAGCTACCCTCTTTTTGGCTTGCTTTTACAGTATGTACTGTTTTATTCAATTTCCCTTACATGTATGTTTTAACCATTGGTTGTTTTATAGACATTTTTTTTTACTTGACAACCTCAACATTCTAAATTGCCCCCAGCTTACTTCCTGTTGCAGTGTTTGCCAGTAGCAATAGCTGACAGGAAATAGGTTTCAAACGGTTCCGATAGCAACACAATTCCGTGAAAACTGTCTACGGTATATTATTTCAAATTTAATTGATTTACTATTCAGTTCCTTTGTTTTATTTGAATTGATTTCCCCCCCTATATGGGTTCCCCTTGCAATGCACTTAGTTAGGTGTGTGCTTAGAGATGCATTTATTAACACAATTTTCACAATGTATCAAAATCTTGTGAGTAGCTATGGGTTTGCCACAGTATATGATTTGTAGCTATGGGTTTGCTACAGTATATGATTTGTGGACAGTTTTCCATTTCCAGAGCCTGCAAACATTTATGTCATGTTTGTCATGATGCACCTCAATGCACCTCACTGCAATAATCAACAGATTAAATTGATAATCATTTCTACAGTCATTTCTACAATATTTAAGTATACCTTGAAGAAATGTAGTGCAAAACATCTGGTTTATTTTCCGGTCACACAGGGATGCACATTTACACTCAATACACTACACGGGTATTCCGCTAGTCACAATTAAAAAGAGCAGACACATATAGTTTTGAACTAATTAATTTGTATCATGCATGAACAATTATTGTTGTCAGAATTCCTCATTAAATCCGATGGATACCACAACTGACACATAGGATACATTGCTGCTAGTCTTAGTCATTGCCTTCAATCATAAATTCAAGTTATGTCAATACCAAACTTTCTCCCATGGTGGCAAGAGTCACATGATATCAAATAAAAACGTGTCAAGGTAATACTATTTTCAGAGTTGAAACAGTGAAATGACTATAGTATTTATCCCTACTGTATATTAATGGACATGTTCAGTGAAATCCTGGGTACTCTACTGAACTCAATTGAATTTAGATCTTCAAGGCATTCATGCATCCACTGAGGCTAATGGAGGACATTATGTGCCTCTTAAGTTAATTATGTTAAATGCCTGTTCATTGGTTCAAAATGATCACTGTTTTGGACTTAAAGACTTACAAAAGCAACTAAAAAGAGGAACAGCTTAATGTGAACATTTTATTTCATTATCACATACATTAACACACGTATCTAAGTTAAAAAATAGAATAGCTTAAAAAAAAAAGCTTATATAGAGAATTTTCAAATAAGACAGAGGACTGCAAATTTCCACGTACCCACTTCCACCAAGGTTTCTGTAACTCATGTGACCATTGTAACACACAAAGAAGTTCAACTTTCATTTTGACTCATATTGTAACTAATATGTCTTTATAGGCTTTCCTGATAATAGATGAAAATGACAGGCAAAACAAAGTATCTTTACTCAACTATTTTTGCACAGTTGTTTGGCTCCCTGCACAGTTTTCCTGCCTAAGTTATTCTACTGATGTATTTATTGGAAGTCGCTCTGGATAACAGCATCTGCTGAATGCCACAACACAACCAGTACAGATTAGGTGTGGATTTATTATTGCTCCATGTCCTGGCTGAGCATTATTATGGTCTTTGTTTTAACATTCTGTCTTAAAAGATTGTGAAGACACTATTTAACATTTTCTGTAAATAATGTACCGTCCATACATTTAATGGTTGAAGTCTCTCCCATGTCTGAAACAAGCGGGAGTTGGACACAATCTTATTTACTGTTGTTTCAGGGTTGAGGGAGTCTATCTCGACCCATATCTCAGCAGCAAGCCGTTTCCTTGTGGACGGGCAGTGCTGCAGGAGATGGACTGATACTCGCTCTGTTTCTTTCTTGCTTTGCACCACAATCAGACACCGTATCAGCCAGCAAGTTTTAGACATGGTGGGATTACGTTTGTCAGGGGATTGAAGCCAAGGGGGAAATGTTATTCTCATTTGTGGTGTCCCATGCTAACAAGTTCAGTTCAGTTCAGTTCAGTTCAGTTTATACCAAACCAATGTTGCACATATTAAAGTCTCCTGGTTGTCCAGGTAGCACGACGGTAGATTGCGTGTCTAACAAGAGGGTCGCAGGTTGTTAATAATACAGATGATAATATCATATAAATAATCCAGAACCTCTTAAATCATTTCAGTTTCTTTATGTTGCTTTTCCACTAGCTATTTTATTATGGATGCTGTCCATACGGGCACAATTGGCCCGGGTTTGTGTCATGGTCGCTGCAGTGGTACCTCCTCTGGTCGGTTGGTGTGCCTGTTCGGGGGCAACGGGAACTGGGGGGAATATTGTGATCCTACATCCTGCCGGTGAAACTCCTTGCTGTTAGGTGAAAAGAAGCAACTGGTGACTGCACATGTATCAGAGGAAGCATGTGCTATGTACGGATCTCCCCAAATTGGTAGAGGGGGTGGAGCAATGACCGCCCGGACACCCTAGTCTCACATGGTCAGACCCAACGTCTTACCTTAGCACACTTCCAGCAACGGAGTGTCTGAATCACACGTCAGCGTTTCCGGGTTTTGCCATCAGAAATCCTGTGGCGAAATCTGATTGGCTGGGCTGTTATGGATGTCCGGCTCTCTGCGTGCATGCATTGGTGCATCATTCAAAATGTATGTACCACCCATAGACTGTAAATAGGTACCACCCCACGATTTGCTTCATGCCGTCCGTTGTTGGTCAATATGTCTGTCACACATTTTGTTTTGGGCTTAGTAGTGCACCAGACGTAGATATCTATGTACGGCTGGCTACTGCCCTAACAGGGAATTGGCCGAGCACATTTGGGGAGAAAATAGGGGGGACATCTAGAAAAAGAAGAAGGATAAAAAATAAACTATTTAGTCTCTTAGGAGGGAGGAGAGTCAAGGGATATATTTTATTTAGTTCCTCTCTAATTAAATCATCAAGATAGCTACGTATTTTTTTTTCTCTGATGCTAGTAGTACTGGGAGGCCAGGTTAATTATTTTTCCGTAACCTTATTTAACAATTGTCTTCTTGTTTCTGTTAAAGGAGCCATTGACTTCCCCATGTTGTAACACAGCCGAGATTCAACCTCTTTCTCTGAGGCTTTCCCCTGAGCTGTACCTGCTCGCCTCAAACCATTTGGGCCGTTTTCCTGAGGTCAGGAGTTAACAATTCAGTTTTACTGAAGGGGCTGACTAGTCTGAAATTCATAAATGAGTTTTGTGGAAAACCCTGAGTGTGGCAATACAAGCCCCGCTCGCCTCTTCGTGTCCTCAACCTACATCGGCAGCTAGAATGTTTGTCACAGGAAACCACTCGGAGGCATATATGTGTGTGTGTGTGTGTGTGTGTGTGTGTGTGTGTGTGTGTGTGTGTGTGTGTGTGTGTGTGTGTATATATATATATATATATATATATATATATATATATATATATATATATATATATATATATATATATATATATATATAACTAGTGAATTATTCAGTACAGAGTACACAATGAGTATCTACTGTATACATATTGTCATGAGGAAGCTGATACGATACGTAATCTCGCATATCTCCACTCCATACAAGGGATCCATGTCCCTGGTAGGCTCAAAACCCACCGTCAGCACATGGCTTTGTGTCCTGCCTCACAGATACACAAGGATATCACTCCTTCCTCCTTCTCTAATGTCTCTCATTAAAGATCTTTCTCCTTGTGTCAGTCTGCTCCTTTCGGAGAACCTAGCTCCCCCATCCTTGAAATTGAGGTCTGGAGTGAATCTTATCGCCTCTCATTAGCTTCATTCCCATTCTCCCCAGCTCCCTTTATTGCTCAGTGTTAACCTTCTCACACGGTGGCATTCATAGGAAAGTGGTGTCCTTCTTTTAGGGAATTATGTGTTGCAATAGCTCCTTCAGCACAGCCATTCCTCACATAATTTGATCCCCAACAGAGGAAGGTTATCTGGGTCTGGGATTGTGTCCGGATCCTTTTGCTCTACCTTAATTCATTTCCTGTATAACAATTATTCTAAATTTCCATTTTGTGATACTGACTTCTCACAATAGTGTGTAATCTTTGGTTCATATCCTCTTTTCATATCAATTGGTGCCTATGTACAGTATATGTAGTGCTAGAATGTCATGAAGCGCATATTTTTTAAGTGTAAATGGATTGTATACAATAATGTCCGAACCTTATTGTCTGACGAAGATGGTATTAATTCATTCAGTTCCTCTGACTTAACAGCAATTTGAGCCACTGAACACGTATGCTAATTAGGTTGTTGGGTGAGAACTAAAACCATTCCCTTATGGTTTGGTTTGGTTTGATTGACGTCCTTTGCATCAATGCAAATGAACAGGACTCATTCCCCATTCACAAAGAGGAGCGCTGACTCGGCTCCTGTCTGACAGCTGGAGATGTTGTTTTGAAAACCTTCTCCTCTGAAGATATCTCTTCCCCCCGTAGACTGTTGTGACACAAAGGGTCCACTCACACACACACACGCACGCACGCACGCACACACGCACATACACACACACACACACACACACACACACACACACACACACACACACACACACACACACACACACACCTACACACACACACACACACACACACACACACACACACACACACACACACACACACACAGCCATTTGCATGAAAAAACCGGTTGTTATACCCATCTGAAAATACCTCAAGTCTTATATACAGTAGGCCTACCTCACGTCTTCTATATAACACCATCAATTCTTCATCAGGTTGTACAAAACACTTATTTTGTCACATCTTGAATATTGTCCAATTATATGGCCATCAGTGTCTAGAAAAGGACTTGAATGCTCAAAAAGAAGAAACGTTATTTTAATGCATAGCCTAAACATCTGTCATGGCTGCCGGTTCCGCACAGACTTCTTACTTCCCTTCTCATATTCTTTAGAAAGGGTTTATCTTATAATCTTATATTCTGATTTGATCAATTAGAATATACCGGTAATAGAAAACAGTCACACGCACTTCACCAGAAAGGTGCTAAGTGGCAACCTACTGTAGTACTTCTCACTCCAGGGCTAATCATTTAAAATCTACAGTGTGCTAATAGAGCCATATTTAAGTGGAACAAGCTACCAGTATCCACTATTAGGCTGGCAAAGAATAATTACACTGTCAAAAAGGCACTCAAACATGAATTGGTGAAACTGACCATGTAAATCTTGATTTAATTGATTGTTGTTCTATGTTTATATTTTCTCCACTAGATTTAGTTTAAATGTATTTGTTCATACACTATTATTATTGCAGTCTTACGCAATCCCTTATCTTATTATTGATTATATTGTATTGCTTTTTGTGAGGACCCCAGGAAGACTAGCTGTCATTAATTTGCCACCTACTGTATGGGATCCAAATAAAACATCTTAATCAAGTGCTGCACACACATGAGTTTCGCTTCAGAGTTGTGACCCTCTGAGACTGCACTTGTGCCGGGATCAGCTGCAGATAGGGTTTGAAATCAGACAGCGAGGCGTCTACTGCTGATGACTTGATCTATCGCTTTGAATTGAAGAGTGAAACTTTCATAAACCTTGTGGATTATTGCAAGTTATCATTTTTGTAGAGAGATGAGACCAGGGCCAGAAAATAGACACAATAGCGTCTATGTGCTGTTAGTTAGCAATAATTCAGTTTGAATTCATCATGTACAGTTCTATTTTTTGGTCAGTACTTTGGTAACATTATGCATAAATATTCATGACAGGTCACATTGTGGATTACTTGGTTTGTCAACACAACTCAGTATTTGGAGCAAAACGGGGGATACTGATATGCGCAGTTGTACACTTCCGAACTAAAAACACAACTACAGACGTTCCCAGGGTTGTGATTCCGATTACACGCATCTCTTGCTGTACGTCCCCTCTTTGCTATGACAGACAAGCAGCTCTTGCTAGTGTTAGCCTTGGCTAGCTGTTAGCAGAGTTAGAGTTGACCTGAGAAAATAGTGACATTTTCTCAGGTCAACTCGAACTCGACTAAGGTAGGAGTTAATAGATGTATTCAGATTTTGTTTGCCATGATGCTTACCGTGAACAAGTCCAGTAATGGCCTCCTCCTTCTTCTCTCTTCTTCGGTGTCTAATGCCACACAACTTCCGGTTTAGGTTTAATTAGATTGAAACACTTAATCACAAGTTGATCAAATGTCTTTCAGGTGAATCTAATCAGTTTAACTAAAAATCATGTTCCAGTTCAAACATTAATTAATCACATTGAACACATGCATTAAAGTTTAGTATATCCATTAAAGGCAAGTTCACTTTTTCCCCAGTATGCTTTAAAGAAAGTATGATGTAAATAAACGAATTTAAAGGGTTAAAATTCTGAGTAGGGATGAAATGTTGCTGTACATGATGAAGGCTGAACCTATTAAGAAAAAAAGAAGAAAAAAAAATGATGCGTTCCAGAATTTCCAGGCATTCCACATTCACCTGTACAGAATCTGTACATTTTTTCCCCCGGGTAAGTGCATTTTACCAGGGCAACGGATAACTTTGGTGTATGACTCCCTTCATATTTTCAACCTGGCTGAGCAAGGGGAATTATACACCAAAGTAAAAGTTAAAACAATAATTTATTAACTAAAACTAAGGGAAAATAATTAGACAACACACACTTAAAGGTAATCTCAAAGACTTCCATGCAAATAAATGTCTGTTTAGTTAACACAATGTTGATTGAACCTATGGCCATTGATGGAAGCCTTTGCATTTTCAGTATTGCAGTATTTATGAACTTGGTGTCTGTGGTGATGTAGGCGGAGCTAACAAAATAGACTCATGCTGTAGGTTACTGTGGGTTCCCGACAACTCTTGTGTGAATTAACAAGCTACTTTTTTCCAGTCTCTGCTAGCGAGAACAAAACTGAAATCTTAGAGATGATCACTTTAAACAAACGAACAGAACAAAAGGTGCGTTGTGAGAGAGAGAGAGACTCATTGGTCTGGAGGTCTTCTTAGCCCAATGAGTGCAACAGGTCCAGGTGCACCCAATCAGCAGAACGGCCCCAACACGCTTCTGCAAGACAGGGCCAGGAGAGGGCCAGGAGAGCGTCACAAAAGCTAAAATCTTATCAAATGGTAGACTCAGCTCTCAGTCTTAATCCGTTTCACTACTGTTTGGTGGTTAGGTGGCGCTGTCGGCGCCGCTCACCAAACGTCTGGAAACCGAGACTAATCAAATGGGGGTCTGTGGTCTAATTTGTGTCATAGGGGTCCTTGACGTTTGAGAACCACTGGACTAAAGTATAAAGTCAAAGTACACCTTCAAAAGCTTTAACATTTTATTGTTCCATTAATTATATGTTTTGTATGTTTTGCCAACTTGAAAAGCTGTCAACTGTTAGTAATTATGACTATAATTCTATAAACTGTCATGTCCCCTTCATTTAAAAATGTAGCCTATACAGTATGACCCATTCAAAGCCATCATGGGAAGTGGAAAATGAAACAAGGTGAGAATATGATGCAGTGCAGGTATCTTTCAAAATGCAATGCTCGAGTCATGAGAAGGAGAGACATCTTTAGACTTTTGGCTGGCCACACTTGGATTAGGGGTTAGATTTTCTCTGTCGGTGAGGCTTCTTCTAGACCAGTGATCCTCACTATTTCTTCGATGAGAGCCGCACTGGCAGGACAAAGTCAATAGGAGAGCCACTTTTACTGCAAAACACCAAAAGCCACCCCAACCAAGCACATCTGCCTACCATTTTTTGGTGTTTTATTGTTTTCCACACACACACAACACACACACACACACACACACACACACACACACACACACACACACACACACACACACACACACACACACACACACACACACACACACACACACACACAGACACACACACACACACACATATACCAGTATCCCCAAGAAAATCTTTCAGGCCTGGAGGGATTTTGAAACGTAGGCTATCCCGACCGCAAAGGTGGGGGCCGTCGCTGGGGGCCGTCGCTGGCAACGCTAAAGTTTTAGCTAACCTGTTCACATCTATGTTCGCAATGGTATCCCAAGTATCATCATACTATTATGGGATGCGATGCGAACAGTTGTATTATGGGATGTGCGTTTCCCAGGCAACGACACACGTTGACACGTTTTGGAACAGCACTGCATGCTGGCACAATACTCCTAAAAGCAAAATGCTTATTGTTTTGAATGATTTGGCACCTTCTATTACTGTCAACACCAGTATTGTTGTATTGTAATAATATGCCATAAAGGTTTATTGAAATTTTGGGGAGAGCAGGGGGGGGGAAATCTTTAAAAAAAAATCTTTAAAAAAAAAGAGATGGAACAGTGACACAACAGCACTAATTCAAAACACAAAGGTGCAAAATGACTTGGTTCAGCTTGAAATGTAACACACATACGCACGCAGTATTTAGTTTTAGATCCATCTGGTTTAATTGAAAAAATAAGTTGGGAGAGAAAGAGTGAGTGTTTCGTTTGAGAGAGAGAGAGAGAGAGAGAGAGAGAGAGAGAGAGAGAGAGAACCAGAAAAAAGTTCAAATAAAAAGTACCAAAAGGTGTATTGGCAAACTCACCACTGTCATGTATCCTGTCATATTGGGTGAATCCAGGGGCGGACTGGGATCATAATTCAGGCCGGGCATTAGATACCAAGCAGGCCAGGCCGATACGGGCTGACGCGCGTAAAATTTGGGCCGTTTGAAGCCCAGTTTGGGTCGTTTGAAGCCAGATTTGGGCTGTTTGAAGCCCAATTTGGGCCGTTTGAAGCCCAATTTGGGCCGAGTCCAATTTTACAATGAGATGCACTTTAACCCTGAAGTGTAATTATTACTTCAGACTAACTAATAGAGTAATAAAACCACTAGTAAACCAGTAGGCGGCACTTGGCCTGCTGTTCAGTGAGTGGCCTGACTGCGGGCACCATTTTTTTTTTTTCAGGCCAGGCCAGGCCACCGGGCATTTGCCCGACGTGCTCGATTATGCAGTCCGCGCCTGGGTGAATCTGAAAAACAATTCAGTTAGAGGGTTTTTCATAAATACACATTGCAATACCAAATGACCTTGACCTTTGACCACCAAAATGTAATCAGTTCATCCTTGAGGCCAAGTAGACGATTGAACCAAATGTGATGAAATTCAGTCAAGACATTACATTACATTACATTACGTCATTTGGCAGACGCTTTTATCCAAAGCGACTTACAGTAACACATTTTTGTCAACAATAGAGAAATCAACTATGCAACATAATCTATGACAGCTACAACTTTTGAAGGAATAGAGTGGTAAAGTTTTTTTGTGTTTTTTTTTGGAGAGAGAGAGAAAGTTGTTAGTTCAAGAAGGGGCCAGGTGGAGCCTGAAAAGGTGTGTTTTTAGTCTTTGCCGAAAGATCGGCAAAATGCGGCACCAGGGATGAGAAGAGTTTTGAGCCCCCGTAGTGGAGGAGGGGCAAGGCGTCCTGCACTGGTGGAGGAGCGGAGGGAGCGGTGAGAGGTTTGGAACCTGACCATAGATTCTAGGTACAGAGGAGCTGTCTGGTGTACTGCCCGGTAGGCCAGTACACAGTGTCTTGAATTTGATGCGTGCCGAGATGGGAAGCCAGTGAAGGTCCCGGAAGAGGGGAGTGACATAAGAGAATTTGGATTGGTTGAATACCAGACGGGCTGCAGCGTTCTGAATGAGCTGAAGCGGTCGGATGTCAGAGGCAGGTAGGCCGGCCAGAAGCATATAAGGCGTTCCTGAGATATCGCATTAACAAGCATGAAACGGTCATGAGGTCACAGTGACCTTGAACTATGATCTTTGACCATCAAAATCTAATCAGTTCATCCTCCAAGAGGACATTTGAGACAAATTAGAAGAAACTCCATCAAGGCGTTCCTGAGATATCTTGTTAACAAGCTTGAAAATGACATTCCAGAGGTCACAGTGACCATGACCTTTGACCACCAAAATCGAATCACTTCATCCTTTAGTCCAAGTCGACGTTTGAGGCAAATTTGATGAAATTTCGTCAAGGCGTTCCTCAGATATCGTGTTGACAAACATCGGACGGAGAACCCGAAACCATAATGCCCCTGGCCTGGCAGAGATTAGACATAATAAGATAACTAAGGCTCCCCCCGTTGCTGTAGTCTCAAATAAGAAAACTTCAATACGGTGATTGATTAGTAGCAAGTAGCAAGTAGCAAACCAACTTAACAGATAGTTTACATAATTAAATATCAGAAACCATGAATGATCAGACTAAGCATTCTTACGGCAAGGCTGGTGGTGGTCTGCAAGGGTGGCAGTCAAACACAGAGAGACGAGGAGCGTGACAGCTGCATACATTTTTCTCAAGCAAAAGGGAGTCACAAACAGAGACTACAAATCCCAGGTGGCAAACAAAACCCTAAGTGCGTCTAGCTTTCAGTGGAGTTAGGGCTGCTTTTATAGTGTGTACACTGTACAGTATCCTGTTGGCGTCAAGATACGCCCGCTCCATGCAGAATCCCCCTGACTCCAAACACCAAGCAGCTGCCCAAACACTGGTTATTTCTTTGCAAGTGGTAACGCGCACAGTATTATGATTGTGTAATTTGTCCTCAAATGCTGCAACCCTTGTAGGCTACTACCAGGCCCTGTTTGCCTTGTTGATTACTGATCAAATCAATCAAATATTTACTTCAACTCATGAGGTGAATACCGGTAGGCTATGCTGTTGACAAAATCCAGATTTTTTTCCTGTTGTGGTATTTTTCTGTCAGAGGGTGAGAGTCTTTTCAGCCCTGTAAACATTTGCTGTTTAGCTGTAAATCACATCACATTTATTGGCACCGCCGTCTGGAGTGGACAGTAATCAACTTGTTCCATTTATTTCCAACAGATGGCTCACGCTGTGACCTTTAACTAGGACATCTTTATTTTGTGACAAGGACGGCACTTTCAAGAGTCGCACCATCTTCATATTGAGGGTGCATCCTGATTCCTTAACAGCCTTTCAGACTTGGTTTTGATCTAAATTCTCCCAAGGTTATCCTTGTGGATTTCCGTATAGCCTAGCTGCTATAAAGTCAACGTGATGAGTCTACTTTTTGGGAACTCTGTTGTCGAGACCTTGCATTTTGAAACTTAAACATGAACACTGAACATTGGGAAGTGGGGTGGAAAAAATAAAGAAGCAAATAAAGGTGAAATAGGTGAAGAAGCAGTACACCCCCTGCATATATGTGTATAATTTTTAACCTAGATTTTCAGCTTTTAAACGGACAAAACCTCTTCAATCAAACAGCTTCACAAAGCCCAGATGATGAAAAAATAAATGAAAACAAACAACACCTCAATGAGAACATGAAAAAACTCCTACAAAAACCTCATTATGAAAAAAGGGATCCCCCACTCCAGGACAGTCAGGTATGCACAGAGAGGGGCCCCCCACTCCAGGACAGTCAGGTGCAGAGAGGGATCCCCCACTCCAGGACAGTCAGGTATGCACAGAGAGGGGTCCACCACTCCAGGACAGTCAGGTGCAGAGAGGGATCCCCCACTCCAGGACAGTCAGGTGTGCACAGAGAGGGATCCCCCTTCCAGGACAGTCAGGTGTGCACAGAGAGGGATCCCCCTTCCAGGACAGTCAGGTGTGTGCATAGAGAGGGATCCCCCCCTCCAGGACAGTCAGGTGTGCACAGAGGGATCCCCCCTCCAGGACAGTCAGGGGTGCACAGAGGGATCCCCCCTCCAGGACAGTCAGGGGTGCACAGAGAGGGATCCCCCCCTCCAGGACAGTCAGGTGTGCACAGAGAGGGATCCCCCCCTCCAGGACAGTCAGGTGTGCACAGAGGAATCCCCCCTCCAGGACAGTCAGGGGTGCACAGAGAGGGATCCCCCCTCCAGGACAGTCAGGTGTGTGCACAGAGAGGGATCCCCCCCTCCAGGACAGTCAGGTGTGCACAGAGGGATCCCCCCTCCAGGACAGTCAGGGGTGCACAGAGAGGGATCCCCCCTGCAGGACAGTCAGGTGCAGAGAGGGATCCCCCACTCCAGGACAGTCAGGGTTGCACAGAGAGGGATCCCCCGTCCAGGACAGTTGGGTGTCATGCATTGGGAGCAGAGAGTACTTTAGATCACGTGATATTATGGGGAAAAAGCAGTAAATGGCATATCCTGGGGCAATCATTTTACAACACCCTCCCTTCCCCAGTGTCAGGCTGCTCCACTGGGTATTGTGACAGTTCGGCCTTGACACTGAACAAAGTTTACCCAAATCAAACTTTGCCCAAATCAAACTTTAACCAAATCAATGAGACCTTGCTTCATAAATGTTCTCTGTCTGTGTTAACCTCCATAATATACCAAAGTACTTTTGTTGATTAATAGGCTACTTAAATTGATGCGGTCTCTTCTGCTAAAGTTTGGCCTGCAGCCATTTCAAATAAGAGTTTCACAATGTACTTAGTATAAAGGCCAGGGCACTCGTTTATGTTCAACTGTCCTGCAAAGCGAACTGTTTACATTCAAATTATTATAACAGATCACTCTCTAAACAGTGGTTCTCAAAGTGGGGTCCAGGGACCCCCAGGGGTCCTTGAGGGGGTTCCAAGGCTGCAGCTTTGTACCATGTGCTTTGTGCCATTATGCAATTGGTACTGAACAAAAAGGTGTGAATGGCCTGAAAATAATCACAGTCATACTTTAATACATTTCATATTGTAAAAATTCCATTCACCCACAGAATCTCAAAAATACACCACAGAAAATGTAAGATTTTGTATTGCCCAGACAAAACATTAAATTTGCTCAAATCAACGGTTGTATTTTGTGCTATTTCACTGTGGAATTCCTTATCCACTTTAATTGTAGCTAAGGCCATTAGCACATTTATGTAAAAAATGTTACAAGATATTTGATCATGAGATAAGATCGAATGCATTTTTGTGTGTAATTTAACTTGTTTTATATTGTTGTAGCCTACAGTAGCTATCCATGTGGTATTTCATCCACACGTTTGTTTGAGCTTAACAATTATGTACTGAACAAAAGTGACTTATCTTCTTAATTTCTGCTTAAATATCTTCCATTCTGATGTTAGTGTATCTGGATTTAAAGTTTGTGCATATTTTGGATGTAAATTGTGTTTTAGTGTGACGAATATAACTAATCATCACTCTTGTGCACAGGGGATCCTTATCGACAATAAACAATAAACAGTGATAAAGTGCTCTAAAGTCACTGTAGGCTAATAGTATAAACTCACTAAAGAGCACCACAGACATATCCCAGCCAGTGATTTTCCATCAATGTTTCACAACAGCCTACAAAGCTACACATCTGCCTACAAGTCCTACTCATCCTTCCTCTGACGCTCCAGATGCTTCCTCCTCTGCTGTCATCTTAAAGTTACAATGTATTACTATCACAGGCAGCGCTGGCTGCACGACTCTCTTTCATCTCCCTTCACTAAACGTGACCGCAGCACATTGTGAATGGGACGGGCTTGGCAGAAAGGAGCCTGATTCGCTGCTGTCTGCGGATACTTGCACGAATAGCCTCTCTGTTCATGTCATTGTTGTCACTGCATCATAGCATCCAGGCAGCAGCAGTCGGTGCTCGATTGGTTTCGACTGAAGAAACCATGGCAGAACCAGAGGATAATGTTACAATTCCTGAGCTCAACTGCCTTCTCCAAATGGACCCCTATCTCAAACCGTACGAGAAGGACTTCAAGAGGAGGTAAAATAAGGCTCAAACGGCGGTTTTATGCACCGCTCGCCGCCAAAAGTAAATCCACGGTTTCGTGAATAAAAGGCAGGCTTACGCTGGCATTCACATCTTTTGGTAAAAATACACAACACAGATAAAACCCGGTGTTTAGGACACATCACGAAGTCACGTTGTGTGTTCAGGCTTGACATTTTGTGTAAGTTAGAGACGTCTGACGAGCTGCGTTTGCAACGGGCATGGGTATCCCCCGTTCGCAGCCTTCTGAATAACAAGCTGTGGTCAAAATAGATAATTTTCAGCCTATGGAAGATAAATGAACAGCTACCAGAACGAAGTCGTTTAATAACGTTATGTCACAAGCGGTCACAAGTTATCGAAGAAGACAAGCCGTCACTCGACTTCCTGACAGTTCAAGAGGAGGCGTGCGTTTGCGTCAGGTGACGCCCACGTTGAAAGATGAGGTGGTGCTGGAGAGTGGAGCGTGCAGCCAGGATTTGTCTCACATTCTCGCCTAGCGACCATCACGGCGGCCAGTTCCTATGGATGCATCATAAGGGGGGGGGGGATCTATCAAAATAGGATTAAACTCGAGTTGCACATAAATTGACCCCCCACACACACACTCCGATCTGACCAGTGGGCACCCCCTAGCCCTTTCCAGAACGCTGTAGCCTATATTCAGATCATCCGACCTGAATCCAGCCTCCTTTCCCAGAAACGCAGTCTGGGTTTACAATTATCTCTCAGCCACAAGAGGGCGTCCAAGATGTATTTTACAAGTGTCGTGCCAAAATATCAAACTCAGCCAGTTACCGGACAGACTTGCATGCTTGCGTGCTCGGGAAATGAAAGTCAGCGAGGCTGATAAACATTTTTAATTATTTTCTAAATACGTGTCGACCGGGGTCGATTCATTCTAAACCACAGTTCAAGCCTGCGTCGCGCAGGCACAGTCGATGCCGGCGCCATCTTGAAGTGTTGTTTGAGAAAGGATCGACCCCGGTTGACACGTTCATGAAAAATAATTAAAAATGTTTATCGCCTCGCTGATTTTCAATAGCCTACCCGAGCGCACATGACTGCAAGACTGTCCGGTAACTGTGGCTGAGTTTGAAATTTCGGTGCGACACTTGTAAAGTATATCTTGGACGACCTCTTTGTGGCTTGTAGCTCCGTTGGAACTCTTTCGGCTATGCTACCCTAGAAAGAGTTCCGTCTCCCTATATAGACCAAATCACCGTGACGTCACCATGTAAACAACATTTACTTCCGGGTACCACTTCGGGATGGCGCCAGGTTTAAATTTGCGTGTTGTCAAATAAATGCTGTCAAACTCTCGTTGTTTTCGGCCGACTACTT
The DNA here is from genome assembly GCF_964638095.1 of Poromitra crassiceps. Classification (NCBI taxonomy): domain Eukaryota; kingdom Metazoa; phylum Chordata; class Actinopteri; order Beryciformes; family Melamphaidae; genus Poromitra; species Poromitra crassiceps. Next base: position 28,594 of record NW_028151826.1, read on the forward strand.
TCAATTTAAATGTTCAAACGGTTGGTAAACATGCTTGTCCGACGTATCTAGGCTTTCTTCTGTGTTTGTTTCATGTAGTGTTAGCTAGCTAATAACGTTTGTTTACAACTGTCAAACTCGCAGTTTTTTTGCAGACTCGTTAACGTAGACGTTACGTTACAGACAGAGGCTACTGACGCCTCTCGGATACAGCTCGGAACCCGGATGTTGTAGCTGTAATAAGCCTGTGCCGCCGAATCCAGAGTTCTCTTTGCTCATGTTTGCCCTTTGCAGAGGGAATTTAGAATAATCCAAATCTTGACCCGCTCTTTATGGTCACTGGACACCCAACAACACAACACGAACGAACCATTTTTGTCTTCTTTGTCTGTTTTTGTCTTCAACACGTCAGTTTGTGCGGAGGTAACCGGAACCAGGGGTAACCGGAAGTAAATGTAAACATCCTCGCTGATTTGGTCTATAGACTTGCATGCGACTTTTGCTCCCAAGCTGTCTAAATCAGCAATACGGACATATTTACAAGTGCCACAGAAACATTTCAACGCCACATATTTGAGAAGAAGGGTTCATAGCTTCTCAACGTCGGGGTTAGAAAGCTCGACGCTGCTCATAAATGCCTCTTTTCATCCGAAGTGATATTATTTTTTACCGAGCTTTCGACCAGAGTGGCGGTGTTGAGCGCCGTGACGGCTGGGCTCTAACCCGGAAAAAATAATAACACACGACATCGGCACCAAGACTTCTGCTTCCGTCATTGTTTACAGTCCGAAGACGTCTATATTATGCAGTTATCTGTTTATAGAGATCATCTGAAATGTCGTCTGGACCTAAAACACCTACAAAACGTATCGATCAATCAACTCCAACTCAATTTTTGCGTCAATCGGACTGTTTACAATGACCGGTCCATGGCGCACAGAAGCGGAAGTCTTGGCGTGAATGTCCACACTACATCGGAAACCCAAAAATATCGCCCGTCTGTCCCACAGTCTTGTCTTGTCTTGTCCCAGAGTCTAATGAGTTGTCTCCACTCATTAGACTCTGGGTGCCAGATTGTGTGAAAGGCTCGGCACATTAAAATAGCTCCTAAGACATTAATTGACTTGATTTTTCTGGTTTAGCCCTGATTTGGCCTGCCTACAAATGAATTATTGGCATGAAAATCTTAAACAGGAGACTTTTTTTTCTGTACGACTGGAACTAATGGTTTTGCAGCATGTGTGGGCTTGTGCATTTATTAATCTGGGTTCTTTCCAACACATTTTTCAGCAGTTGCCAATGTTGGGATGGTATCAAACTGCACATACCTGTAGCTTAGAGAATGTTTTCAGAAGGCTGTATCTGCATGCTGTATCTCTGCATTATGCTCTATTGATTCTTCCTCTGTTCATTCTAGTGATGCACAAACTAGGCTTTTCACACTAAAGGATCACAGAGGGAAGCAGTTTTGATATTTGGTTATGATGGCTCATTGGATGATGTCCAAGATCTTCAGTTATGTTGTTACCCATGTGTTATGTGGTGGTCAGTGAGAGTCACATGATCCAATAGGCCCAACAGATATTGTTTGGGCAGGGCTTGACAGGGCGAGTGCGCGTACATGCAAGTTTATTGCCTATGCTCGCGTTTGGTGAGAAGGGGGTCTGAGGCTGTCATCAGTGATGATGTCATGTGGTCCCTCGAACAATTGTGATGTCATCAGTGATGTGAAGTTGGGCAATTGTGCGCTGCGCATGCCAATAGAGCAGGTGAGGCCATGCAGTAGCTGAGCTAGGACCGCGCTAGGAATCGAGTGCCTAGTCTTATATTTGGCAAACTGTATAGGCATAAGATGTAGCCTACCTACCTATCATAATGTTTGAGAGCAGCATTCACGAAGTAAAATCCTGTATACTGTGATTATTTTAAACGTGACCACCCAGGGGAGGGAGACAAAACACTAACACTATCTAACTAAAACACTTTAACAATAATTAGCTTGAACACCAGTTTAGCTAATTAGTCAGTTCAACAGCCCTTAAGCCTATTTATTCTGTCACTCTTATCACCCAGAGGATGCTGGGTGATAATTTACAGTGCAGTGAATATTAGCTTATTGTGAGCAGCAACATGTTTAAGCACAAGCCTCCTGTATAGCACCTATTAGTAAGTGAATCAATACTGCAGAGACACCTAAAAAGAACCTACTGGTGTCTAGTGGTGAATGCACAGACCATTGGTCTACACCCTAGTTCCTCATTGCGCGGCTCGCGAGACGCTGGCGGCTCTCGAAGCTTTAGTTGGCGGCTCTAAGAAATTGCAAAAAAAAAAAAAAAAAAAATCTGCTCACCCCAAAATTTCAATAAACCTTTATAGCATAATTACAATACAACAATACTGGTGTTGACAGTAATAGAAGGTGCCAAATCATTCAAAACAAGCATTTTGCTTTTAGGAGTATTGTGCCAGCGTGCAGCGCTGTTCCAAAACGTGTCAACGTGTGTCGTTGCCTGGGAAACACACATCCCATAATACAACTGTTCGCATCGCATCCCATAATAGTATGATAATACTTGGGATGCCATTGCGAACATAGATGTGAACAGGTTAGCTAAACTTTAGCGTCGCCAGCGACGGCCCCCACCGTTGCGGTCGGGGTACGTTTCGAAATCCCTCCAGGCCTGAAAGATTTTCTAGGGGAAACTGGTATATATATGTGTGTGTGTGTGTGTGTGTGTGTGTGTGTGTGTGTGTGTGTGGAAAACAATAAAACACAAAAAAATGGTAGGCAGATGTGCTTGGTTGGGGTGGCTTTTGGTGTTTTGCGGTAAAAGTGGCTCTCCTATTGAATTTGTCCTGCCAGTGCGGCTCTCATCGAAGAAATAGTGAGGATCACTGGTCTACACTAATCTTAAAAAGTAAATAAAGTGTTGTTGAAAGTCAATAGACTGTGGAGTGTCACTTTGTTTTGTGACTTGCCACATCAGCACATGCTTATGTAATTCATTTATTTTTGGTCCATGTGTCTTTTCTTTTTAATGCCGATATCTGGTCTTAACCTGATAAACTTAAAAGAAAGGGTACACTTGAAATGTGATGTATAATTACATAGTAACTAGCAAAACAAGACTATTAATGTCAATAAGGCAATGTTGACTATAATCATTTATTTTTCGCTGCAGGATCCAATGAAATGATACTGTAGTGTGTAGTCTGATTTCTAAATACACTGTATTGTACTGTATGGTTTGATCCGTTTTCATGACAGTCAGATCATGTCTCTAGTGGCAGGTACGAGACCACCTGCTTTGTATTTGAAGCATGCGAGCCGAGCAGCGCCGCAGCCTTGTGGCGAGATGAGCGTGTCAGCTCCATCCCAGACACAGCTTGGGATTGCTAGGCTTCACTGAGCCCTGGACGTGTCTCAAACACCTGGCCCACTGATGAAAGTGGCGCATACATTATTTTACATATAGCAACACTGCTGTGTGAAGGTTAACTCTTGATTGGCCCCTGGTGTTGGAAGCCCCCCAGAGACCAAACACACTATCAGGAACACCGGCAGAGGAATCAAGTGCTTTCTCAGGCTGCGGTGTCACGCTGAGTCCTAAGACTTGCCGAGCAGAATTCAGCCGGCTTATCAGAAAGAGACCTATGACCACCACGCAGAGTGATGCTTTAGATTTCACCACCATGTCATGGCTCAAGGCTGCACACGTCTCTCTCGCTTTGTTGATCTTTGGTTGAGAGCAAATACATTCCGGTAATTTTGTGTGTTTTTGTGTGTGTGTGTGTGTGTGTGTGTGTGTGTGTGTGTGTGTGTGTCATTTCCTCATTCCAATTATTTGTTCCCCTGGTTGACAGTCACCCTGGTTGCGTTATTTTCCAGAGTAGGCTGTTATTTCTGTTAATTGATGGTGAAAACAACCATCAATGCTACGTGCATTTCACAAGCCGAGTGAGCAGCACTCTGTCCGACACCGACATGATTCATTATTTTGGCCTTCCTGTTGCCTAACTCTGCTAAGATCTTGCAGCTTTTGGCACCATGTACAGTATCTCCGAAATTGAATCACATGAAAGCAGGGATCACTGGGATTACTGCTTGTTATCGCAACAGTTTTTGCAAAGATTTGAAAACTAATTTCAGGTAAAATCTAGGTGTCAGGTGGCAGGTGTTGTTCACTGTGATTACGCTTATGGTGATGCAACACTGTATGTGTGAGGCGCAGCTGAGTGTTGACTTAGATGTGATGATTACCGATGCATGCATTGCTGACTGAAAAGTAATATACCAGAATTAAAAATTAAACTATTTCCTTGGATACCACCTTTGGCACAGCGACCAGTATGGCAAGCTGTGCTTAATTATTGAGATGGCTGGAACACATCTCACTTCGCTTCATGTACAGTAGTATCTCTTAATTAAAATAGCTGCGTGCGTGCAGCCACGTTTGTTTTTCCTGTCACCTTGCTGGAGGTTCATCAAAGGCAATTAATTAAATCAACAAGACATTTTAGCCTCCACCATCACCAATCAACCTCTCTGATTGTGTTCAGGTAGTGTGCTTTTCCTCTTTGACCCATTAATAAGGCTGCACAATTAATCGTATTTTCATCGTCATCGCAATATGAACATGCACAATAAACACATCGCAAAGACTGCCTGAAACGCAATGAATAACAAAAGTGGTTTTATTTGCATGCGTCATGCATTCCCACTCAGCATCTGATCATTTTGTCTTGTGTTGTAAATCCAGCGTACACCTTTCCCTTGCTCCGCCCCTCTGCCAAAGCCCAAACACGCTTTGTGTAGTTTCAGCTAGAGTCATTGTGTATTTCATTTCTTTATTCAGTGGGCATAGGCTATTATTGGGGTCTATGTTAGCATTATTAAAGCAGAAAGACATAGGAAGTTGGAACTTCGCTGGGTTGTAGAGCCCCTTCAGGCCAGCTGAGATCAGTCTGATGGGCTGGTCCTCACCCCCCTGTGCTCGCTCTGTAGAGAAATGCCACCTCAGCTGTCACCGCCAGTCTTACACAACACAGCAGACCTGCACAGTCCTTCTAAATTTAGATGCCCATTATCTAACAGTGCCTATGTGGACTCATTTCAGAGTTCTCCCTCTCAATGGCGAGCTTTGTACCAAGTGAAGTGGATTATATTGATTTTTGAAGTGATATAATTTAAAACCTAGCCAGAGGTAACCTGCGACCGCCGTTTTGGTAGGCAGGGATTCTACCGCTACACTACCCGGACGCCCATCAACTATCTTTTTATAATCGATTGATCATTTAGACTGAGTAATTTGTTTTACGAAAAAGACAACAGTAAACTGATTATCTTTGGCTTGTTGGTCAGGACAAAAGAAGAGATGTGAGAATATCATTTTGGGCTTTGGGGAAAAAGTGATCGACCTTTATTTATAGACCAAAGGACTAATTGATTAGTCGAGGAAATAATCGACAGATTAACCTATAATGAAAAAATAATTGCTAGTTGCATCCCTACTCTGTCCCTTCCAAACAGTTAATCTATCCATATACCTCGTTATTTCTCATGTGCAGTGCCCCTATTCTTCTTCATCACCATAGACAGTTTTAGTGGCTCACTCTTGAAAAGTTTGAAGGTATAGTAATTGATCTGGAAGCTGATATCTGCCAGTTTGACAATACAGTGTCTTTGCTGTTGGCCTACAGTAGGAGCCATTCAGCCTAATGTGTGCAACACTATCTTAAAGGATCATATCTCAACTGTGGCTTATGACAGTTTAATCAATATCTTTGAAGATGAAGAACAGTTTCCAGAACCAAGGCATTAGAGGACCCAGACTGTAATCTGTGGCTGTCATCTGTAATCTGATGCTGCTATATTGACACTAAATTGGGGGCAGGGCAGGACAAAAGCCTTCTTTAATTTCTGGGAACAGGGATTAACAGTATTTCTATTTCCTCGATGTAAAATGAAGTTTCTTAGGATGCAGAAACACATTTGAAAAGCTGAAATTCTGTGTTATGTTCCATTAAGAAGGCAAGTGTTGATCGATCTCTCTCCTCTTTCAGAAAATGCAGGCAAATACAAGCTGTGTAATTGATATCTGAGTTAATCTATAAACCAAAAGTTGTATTTGTTCTGTGCTAATTATTAGAATCCCAAAACAACATAATCTAATACATCACTTTTATCTATGATTACTGACACAGCCTCCATGCTGTCTACTCTAAATGCCACATCTCAACAAGTCATGTATCATAGAAAATACCAACTTTCTCAGTCTTTGTTGTGTCATTCTGAATGTATGCTTCACTTGTAATTAGGACATTTCAGCGCATTTGTTTGAGGAATTGTTGCTCCTCAAATCCAAATTCAACCTCTCCATATTAGGCTCTGACTGATTATGATATGATTGTGACTGATTATGTATTTTCCCCAAAGTTAGGTCATGGACAAGATACAGTAGATAATCATCAACATGAGATCAAGTAAATTATTACTAACCCGAGATTGATAATTTCTCCTACTTCATATTTATTATTTTTGCTAGCCTTTATTAGGAAACATGCATTTTGTATAGAAAACACAAAACATTGCTTTAGTATTGTTTTTCTTGAGGAAATCTTTGAATCAAAACTTCCGATGATTCGACTAAAGAAGAGATTCAGTGGCACGACTGGGGGAAAAAGGAGGAGACTTTTAAAAAATATTTTCATGGCTAAATTTGGCCCGTGGACATCATATGCAGCCCTGCGCCGGATAATTTGCTTTGTAGTAGCGTGACGATTTATTAATTTACAAAATGAGATGTGGTATAGAGCGATAGGGCAGCAGCTTCAGGGTTAAGGAGAGGAAGAGTGACAACCTCATCAAAAGACAATTTGTAGCTAAGGGCATCTTGGACAAAGAGGATGCTGGCAGATAGTTTCCGTCTGATTATCGATAATAAGCAAGTACGTAAATCTAAGTTTTAATTTTGCATATCAAAATGCAAGTTTAGTAATAATGACGTCCTATGAAATCAATTGTTTCTTCGTAGGCACTTGGGAGGTGTGTGTGGTCTGATGATCTCATCGTCTGCTGTAATCACTAGTGCGACCAGACAGAGTGCAGTATTATGCAGAGAATATTGCATCCACATCTTGCCCAGCTATTCCCCCAAGTCCGGCTCACAGAAGCTCATTCGTTACCATCACAGTCATGACTTTCATGCCTATTAATACTGAGGCAGTGAAGATGTGGCCGTAAGTGAGTCCTCCTTTTGTCCTTCCTCTCACAATATCCCTGAAATGGTGACGGAGTGGCAAAGTGGGCACGTGGCATCTTTGGTTGGACTTTAAAAGTGTACATTTGCCAAGCGCTGTCTGCCTGTATCCACTGTCGCCGACATGGGGAGCAGCTGCTGAGAGATCACGCTGTTACTCCAGCCCATCATCACTAGCCCCAGGGCATTCGCAGGCCAGTCTGAGCTTGGCTTCAGGGCTGGAGGAGAGAGAGTGCACTTAACTCAGCTGGCTGAGAGAGGCTCGCTATACCAGGGGGAATGTGATATGGACACCAGCTGGCTGCAGGAACTTAAGTGAGATAAATTGCAAAGTAGTTAGTCTCTCCTCCCCAAATTGAAAGTAACAGACAAGAGGTTTATTGCGCCAGTAGTCACATTCTTGAGGGAATGAGCCAGTGTTTGGATACTCGGGTCGGACCTGAAAAAGATAAAGGGCATGTAAAAATGAAGAGGCCATTATGTGTTGCAAGTTGCAACGACTCAAGAAAAGTGTTGTAAACCTGCACAATAAGTGCAAACAATAGAACATTTTCATAAGGCTAGTGAATGTGCATAAGCTTATTACAACTAAATTAGACTTGATCCAGCTTCACTCAAATAGATCTGTGCTATTGATTTTTACAACCACCAACGGAGTTGGCTGGGAGGTCATGGTTTCACCCCTGTCTGTCTATCTGTCTGTCTGTCTGTCTGTCTGTCTGTCTCTCTGTCTGTCTGTGTGTCTGTCTGTCTGTCTGTCTGTCTGTCTGTCTGTCTGTCTATCTGTCTGTCTGTGTGTGTGTGTCTGTCTGTCTGTCTGTCTGTCTGTCTGTCTGTGTGTCTGTCTGTCTGTCTGTCTGTCTGTCTGTCTGTCTGTCTGTGTGTCTGTCTGTCTGTCTGTCTGCGTGTCAGTGTGTGTGTCTGTCTGTCTATCTGTCTGTCTGTGTGTCTGTCTGTCTGTCTGTCTGTCTGTCTGTCTGTCTGCGTGTCAGTGTGTGTGTCTGCAGGATATCTCAATTAAGAACGGATTTGCACAAAAAATGTGCTGATTAACTTTCCATGCCCACTGGCCAAAATGGGGCGTGGCCAATCACAAAAAGGCACCTAACTTCCAAACGGATTCCGCAGTTCCAGCAAACTTTGTAGAAAGGTTGGTGGAGGTATGCACTATGCACTGCCACTGACTCTACCAAGTGCCCTCTAGTTAGTACTGTGAATGTGCTTTGCCGCAGGTAATGCAGTCACACACTGGGAACTTCATGACACAGCTGGATTCGATTTATTATATCCAAGATCAGAGACGCCTCCACTATAACCCCCCAATCATTCTAGGTTGTTCCCACTCCTCTATTAAAGGAAAACACTTGAACATTGTAAGGGGGGGAAAAAGCTATTTGTGATACACCTTGCATTTCTGGACCTTTTGTTTTGGTTTGGTGGTGTAGCTTTATTTGTCTTTGTCCCGCAGATAACTGGCCCAAATGTAGATAATGTGATGTCAGGTCAAGCTATTTCTAATGCAGCTACAGTGGAGTTTGATAACTGAAAATGTTTCAACTACCTATACTAATACATCTACAGTAAAATTCAGGTTTTGTTGTCAGAATCTCTGTAAAGAAAAGCTCCCGCAACAGCAATGTATTGGATATTACATGTTTCGGTCACTAGGACCTTCATCAGTATTATGTCAGAATCTCAGAATCAAAGAGAAATGGCTTCTTTCTTTCTAGACTCACCGTTTTGCACAAATGTTTAACAATCATACGACGAGAAATTTTCGCCTCAATGTACCGGTACTCAAATGTGAGTACTGTAAGTGGCGCCACCCTAATTCTTCCCTCAATGCTCACTCTATTTCTCTCTCTCCACCTACACGTCAAACCCAGGGCTCAATGCAATACGTTCATGCCAGTTCTCTGGAGGTTGTTGAAAGGCATTCTGGGATATGTAATTCACTAACTGAAGTACAAGTAGACAAAGCAGGTTGAGGGGAAGTGAGTGAGCACACCAAAAAAGTAAATTATAACACAGATTGATGATATCAGGGCCGCCGCACCCTATACGCAGAGTACAGACTACGTAGGGCATCGTATGACTGAGGGCACTGGTTTACTAGTGGTTTTATTACTTTATTCAGGGTTAAAGTGGGTGCATCTCATTGTAAAATTGGACTCGGCCCAAATTGGGCTTCAAACGGCCCAAATCTGGCTTCAACCGGCCCAAATCTGGCTTCAACTGGCCCAAATCGGGCTTCAAACGACCCAAATCGGGCTTCAAACGGCCCAAATCGGGCTTCAAACGGCCCAAATCGGGCTTCAAACGGCCCAAATTGGGCTTCAAACAGCCCAAATTTTTCGCCGCCGCCCTTCGGACGCCAGCACGCACATCGGTCCGTATCGGCCTGGCCTGCTTGGTATCTAATGCCCGGCCTGAATTATGATCCCAGTCCGCCCCTGCTTGCATGTACAGTTTAACAATCGCTTGTTTGCTGACATGTACAGTAATTCTAACAATTGTTTGTTTGCCACATGTAATGTAATGTGAGATACACTAGTATCGTTCATAATTAATGATTTGGCAGTCTATCGTTTGACAGTTATTGAAAGTTTTGCGGGGGGGGGGCACCACAAAACAATTACGCTTAGGGCACCCAAATGGCCAGCAGCGGCCCTGGATGATATACTGTATGACAGTGAGTGTAGCGTAACCGTGTCCTGCAACGGACACCTGGACGCCTGTTTCGTCACGTCCGGGTCAGAGGTCTCTCGACGTGGTTTCCGGTACTTTAGCAGGCATTTCAGATGGTGGATCGCCGCTTTGTGAAAGTGGAACTAATTTATACATCTATATGTGTCAATATGTGGAATTTCATATGAATATGTGCATGGTAACATGTCAAATTACTTTAGGAAAGTGACTTTGATGACAGAAAGCCATAAGACGTGCTTGGGCGACGAGAGTTACTGATCGTTAAAGTTGCTAGCTTGCTAGCTAGCTAACGCTAGTTTTGTCTAAAACACAACAAGGCCAGCATGTGGCAATAATGCAGCAAAATGGGACTCAGCGACCACTACAAGCCACTCTTTGTTGACTATTACTGGCTTGCTAGTCTCGCTAGCCAGCCTCTCTTCCTTTCCGTCAGAGAGAGAGGCTGGCTAGCGAGACTACTGGCTTGCTAACCAGCAGAGCCGCAGAGTGAGCTGTCCGTAACAGGACAAGAGCAGCTTTCAGTTAAGACGCCAGCGGTAGCGTCCGTTCCCCGACTCTGGTAAATCAAAGACACAACTAAAAGAAATTATTTCAACGGTATGTTGCTAGAAAGAAGTTCGACTTAACGTTTTCGCCGTTAAACTACACGGAAACATGACATGATCATTGTAGCAGTGTTTGAAGCACAATTTTAACAGGAGTTTTGTAAAAATATTGTCCGTTGCAGGACACGCTTCCATTATGTATCCAACAGTCAAGAGTATCACAGTGGATTTTCCCTTCCTTCCTTCCTTCCTGTGTGTTTCCCTCTGGTTTGAAGGTATGGGCTGCTGGAAAAGCAGCTCCATCTGCTCCAGGAGACAGAGGGAGGCTTTGACGAGTTCACCCGCAGCTACAGGAGCCATGGCGTGCAGCGACAGCCTGACCACAGCCTGATCTTCACTGAGTGGGCCCCAGCCTCAGAGGCCCTCTTCCTCACCGGGGACTTCAGTAAGTAGTGTGTTAACCTCTTCCTCACCGGAGACTTCAGTAAGTAGTGTGTTAACCGCCCGAGGAGAGCGGTGACCTTCTGAGCAACATGTCAGTGCAATGCCTAGGTTGCGTCCCCAAAGGTTACTCTGAGCTGAGAGCTCTATTATCCACAGAAAGCTCTATTCCACAACATGTGACGTATCTATTATCCACAGAAAGCTCTATTCCACAACATGTGATGTATCTATTATCTACAGAGAGCTCTATTCCACACCATGTGATGTATCTATTATCTACAGAGAGCTCTATTCCACACCATGTGATGTATCTATTATCTACTGAGCTCTATTCCACAACATGGGATGTAACTATTATCCACAAAGAGCTCTATTCCACACCATGTGATGTAACTATTATCTACAGAGAGCTCTATTCCACACCATGTGATGTATCTATTATCTACAGAGAGCTCTATTCCACACCATGTGATGTATCTATTATCTACAGAGAGCTCTATTCCACACCATGTGATGTATCTATTATCTACTGAGCTCTATTCCACAACATGTGATGTATCTATTATCCACAAAGAGCTCTATTCCACACCATGTGATGTAACTATTATCTACAGAGAGCTCTATTCCACACCATGTGATGTATCTATTATCTACAGAGAGCTCTATTCCACACCATGTGATGTATCTATTATCTACTGAGCTCTATTCCACAACATGTGATGTATCTATTATCTACTGAGCTCTATTCCACAACATGTGATGTATCTATTATCCACAGAGAGCTCTATTCCACAACATGTGATGTATCTATTATCTACTGAGCTCTATTCCACAACATGTGATGTATCTATTATCTACAGAGAGCTCTATTCCACACCATGTGATGTATCTATTATCTACTGAGCTCTATTCCACAACATGTGATGTATCTATTATCTACTGAGCTCTATTCCACAACATGTGATGTATCTATTATCTACTGAGCTCTATTCCACAACATGTGATGTATCTATTATCTACTGAGCTCTATTCCACAACATGTGATGTATCTATTATCTACAGAGAGCTCTATTCCACAACATGTGATGTATCTATTATCTACAGAGAGCTCTATTCCACACCATGTGATGTATCTATTATCTACTGAGCTCTATTCCACAACATGTGATGTATCTATTATCTACTGAGCTCTATTCCACAACATGTGATGTATCTATTATCCACAGAGAGCTCTATTCCACAACATGTGATGTATCTATTATCTACTGAGCTCTATTCCACAACATGTGATGTATCTATTATCTACAGAGAGCTCTATTCCACACCATGTGATGTATCTATTATCTACTGAGCTCTATTCCACAACATGTGATGTATCTATTATCTACTGAGCTCTATTCCACAACATGTGATGTATCTATTATCCACAGAGAGCTCTATTCCACAACATGTGATGTATCTATTATCTACTGAGCTCTATTCCACAACATGTGATGTATCTATTATCTACTGAGCTCTATTCCACAACATGTGATGTATCTATTATCCACAGAGAGCTCTATTCCACAACATGTGATGTATCTATTATCCACACAGAGCTCTATTCCACAACATGTGATGTAACTATTATCCACAGAGAGCTCTATTCCACAACATGTGATGTAACTATTATCTACAGAGAGCTCTATTCCACAACATGTGATGTATCTATTATCTACAGAGAGCTCTATTCCACAACATGTGATGTATCTATTATCTACAGAGAGCTCTATTCCACACCATGTGATGTAACTATTATCTACAGAGAGCTCTATTCCACAACATGTGATGTAACTATTATCTACAGAGAGCTCTATTCCACAACATGTGATGTAATTATTATCCACAGAGAGCTCTATTCCACAACATGTGATGTATCTATTATCCACAGAAAGCTCTATTCCACACCATGTGATGTATCTATTATCCACAGAAAGCTCTATTCCACAACATGTGATGTATCTATTATCCATGATGTACTGTATCTATTATCCACACAGAGCTCTATTCCACAACATGTGATGTATCTATTATCCACAGAGAGCTCTATTCCACAACATGTGATGTATCTATTATCCACAGAGAGCTCTATTCCACAACATGTGATGTATCTATTATCTACAGAGAGCTCTATTCCACAACATGTGATGTATCTATTAGGGCTGTGGCGATTCACTTATCTCCCGATTCGATACTATCACGATTCTTGGGTGCCGATTCGATTTATATTGCGATTCTTAAGTATTGCGATTCTACGATTATTGCGATTCGATATATTTATTGCGATTTTTGTTTATTTTTTTCTTTTATTTTTTCAGTTTGTTTGCTTTTTTACACTAGATTAGAACATGGGAAAAGTTGAATCATACACTAGAGACTGTATATTATATATCATGAGTAGGGCTGGGCGATATAGTTAAAAACAGGGGCGGACTGGGATCATAATTCAGGCCGGGCATTAGATACCAAGCAGGCCAGGCCGATATGGGCCAACGCGCGTGAAATTTGGGCCGTTTGAAGCCAGATTTGGGCCGTTTGAAGTCCAATTTTACAATGAGATGCACCCACTTTAACCCTGAAGTGTAATTATTACTTCAGACTAACTAATAAAGTAATAAAACCACTAGTAAACCAGTAGGCGGCGCCTGGCCTGCTGTTCAGTGAGTGGCCTGACTGCAAGCACCCAAATTTTTTTTTTTTTTTTTTTTTTTAATTTGCGATTATCGATTCTGGAATAAAAGATCGATCCAAAAAATCGTGACATTAAAAATCGCGATACTTAGGTGAATCGATTTTTTCCCCCACCCCTAGTATCTATTATCTACAGAGAGCTCTATTCCACAACATGTGATGTATCTATTATCTACAGAGAGCTCTATTCCACAACATGTGATGTATCTATTATCCACAGAGAGCTCTATTCCACAACATGTGATGTATCTGTTATCTACAGAGAGCTCTATTCTACAACATGTGATGTATCTGTTATCTACAAAGAGCTCTATTCCACAACATGGGATGTATCTATTATCCACAAAGAGCTCTATTCCACAACATGTGATGTATCTATTATCTACAAAGAGCTCTATTCCACAACATGTGATGTATCTATTATCTACAAAGAGCTCTATTCCACAACATGTGATGTATCTATTATCTACAAAGAGCTCTATTCCACAACATGTGATGTATCTATTATCTACAAAGAGCTCTATTCCACAACATGTGATGTATCTATTATCTACAAAGAGCTCTATTCCACAACATGTGATGTATCTATTATCTACAAAGAGCTCTATTCCACAACATGTGATGTATCTATTATCTACAAAGAGCTCTATTCCACAACATGTGATGTATCTATTATCCATGATGTATCTATTATCTACAGAGAGCTCTATTCCACAACATGTGATGTATCTATTATCTACAAAGAGCTCTATTCCACAACATGTGATGTATCTATTATCTACAAAGAGCTCTATTCCACAACATGTGATGTATCTATTATCCATGATGTATCTATTATCTACAGAGAGCTCTATTCCACAACATGTGATGTATCTATTATCTACAGAGAGCTCTATTCCACAACATGTGATGTATCTATTAATAATAATAATAATAATACATTTTATTTGAAGGCGCCTTTCCTGACACTCAAGGTCACCGTACAACAAAAACACAATAAGTACACAGTTAAAATATAGTACAATAAACATAATAATAACAGTTTGGCGGACAGAGGTTATGACAGAGTTAAATAAATGGAATTAGAGGGAGTAAGAAAGTTTAAATAGATGGGTCTTTATAGCAGTCTTAAATTCTGTGATGGAGTCTAGTGTGCGAATATGGGGGGGAAGGGAATTCCAGAGTGTAGGTGCGGCATGTGAGAAGGACCTGGCACCCATTGTGCTGAGCTTGACGGGGGGTATTTCTAATAGAGCTGCTGATGAAGACCGGAGGGAACGGGCGGGAGTGTAGGGCTGAAGGAGGTCTGTGAGGTAAGTGGGAGATAGATTATGGAGAGCTTTAAATGTTAGCAGTAGGACTTTAAATTTGATTCGTTGGGGGATAGGGAGCCAGTGTAATTGAATGAGCAGGGGTGTTATATGATCAGTGGATTTTGAGCGGGTAATGATCCGTGCTGCAGAGTTTTGGATGAGTTGAAAACGGTGGGTGAGTTTGGCAGGGATGCCTGTTAGAATGGCGTTACAATAGTCAATACGGGATGTGACCAGGGCATTGACAAGTACTTCAGTTGACTGTTGTGATAAGGTGGGGCGTAATCTGGAGATGTTTCGTAGATGGAAGTAGGCGGACCGGGAAATGTTATTTATGTGTTTGGAGAAAGAAAGTGTACTGTCCAGGATAACACCAAGGCTCTTGACCTGTGTGGAGGCAGCTATGGTGGTCCCAGCAATGGGGAATGAGCAGATGTTTGTTTTGGTGAGTGTCGATTTTGAGCCAATGAGAAGTAGTTCTGTTTTGTTATTGTTCAATTGTAGAAAGTTGTTGGTCATCCATTTCTGTACGTCTTGAAGGCAGGCAGTAAGAGTGTTGGGGGGAAGGGTGTTAGTGGGCTTGGTAGACACATAAAGCTGCGTATCATCAGCATAGCAGTGGAAATGGATGCCATGTTGCCGGAAAATATTACCAAGGGGGAGGAGATATGTGATAAAAAGAATTGGACCCATTACTGATCCCTGGGGAACACCATGTTGAACTGTGGAGCTTTTTGACCGGGATTTTTGAATCTGGACGAAATGTGTTCTGTTGGCAAGGTAGGAGGCAAACCATTGGTGGACGATGCCTCCAACTCCAACACTAGCCAGGCGGTCCATGAGTAATTGATGGGATATGGTGTCGAAAGCTGCGGTAAGATCCAGGAGAATGAGAATGGAGAGCAGTCCGGAATCAGCTGCGCGGAGGAGGTCGTTGGAAATCTTAACTAAGGCTGTTTCTGTGCTATGATTGGGACGAAAACCGGATTGGAATTGTTCAAAAAGTTTATTGTCATCAAGGTGAGTCTGGAGTTGGGATGCGACTACTTTCTCGAGGATTTTTGAGATGAAAGGTAAATTGGAAATAGGTCGGTAATTATTTAGGTCACTTGGGTCTAACCCAGGTTTTTTCAGGGTTGGTCTGATTATAGCAGTCTTTAGTGATGGGGGAACTGTACCAGTGGACAAGGAAGAATGTATGATGGAGGTTACCAGGGAAATAATAGAGGGCAGGCATGCTTTGACTAATGTTGTGGGGATAGGATCCAGGTGACATGTGGCAGTGTTGGACTTGGTGATGAGTTCCGTGATTTGATTCTGAGTTGGCAGACTGAAGTTACAAAGGGTAGTGGATGGGGGCGTAATCATGGATATGGTATTACTAGGTGGAGAGCCAATCTGCATACTGTTAGCAGAGGCTAGTTGTTCATGGATTTTGGTGACTTTGGAGTTGAAAAATGACAGGAAAGCAGAGCATCGTTCATTGGAGAGGTTATTGTTAATACTAATTTCTGGTGGTCTGAGTAGCCGGTTCACTGTGGAGAAGAGAGTCCTGGTATTCCCTTTGCCTGAATTGATGATGTTTGTATAGTAGGAAGTTTTAGCTGTAGACAGAGCAGTTTTGTATTGGAGTATATGGTCGAAATACATTTGTTTATGGACAGTAAGTCCAGTATTTGTATAGAGCCTCTCCAAGCGTCGACCTAATGTCTTAAGCTGGCGTAAATCAGGTGTATACCAAGGAGCTGTATGGGTAAATGTGACGGTCCGAGTTTTCAGAGGAGCAAGGGTATTAAGTGCAGAAGATAGGCTTGTATTGTAGTAGTCCATAAGAGATACGGGTGATGAGATGGGAGCGGGTGTGGGGTTTGAGGTGATTAGGTTGCTAAGATCTTCTGGGTTGAGCTGTCTAATGTTACGGTAGGATATAGTGCGAGGTACCCTTGATTTATTGAGCGATAGCGTGGTGTTGAATAATATAACTTTATGGTCAGAAATTGGTAATTCGACGTTGGTGATATTGAATGGTGTAATACCGGAACAACAAACTAAGTCAATAATGTGGCCTTTATTATGGGTTGGAAAGTTAATATATTGTACAAGATCAAAGCAATCTAACATTGCTTTAAAATCTTTTGTGAACAAATTATCTATATTGTCAAAGTGGACATTAAAATCTCCCATTAAAACGATATTAGGAGACATTGCACTAAGGGTGGTTAGAACAGTTGAAAGTTCAGTGATGAAGATATTTGATGGCTTGGGTGGTCTGTAAAGAACAGCAATAATAGTGGGTGTAGAGCCATGAAGTTTAGCAGCCAGTAATTCAAATGAGGAATGTTCATCAGGAAGAGAGAGTGGGGTTAATTTTATGCTCTCGCGATAAATCAGCGCAAGACCGCCTCCTCTGCCTGAGGAACGGGGTTTGCATGTATAAACATAGCCTAGTGGGGTAGCGGAGTTTAGATGTAGAAAATCATTCTGTGGCTGCCAGGTTTCTGTGAGACATAAATAGTCCAGTTTGTATTCTGTGATGAAGTCATTAATCAGAGTGGCTTTGTCGGAGATAGAACGGATGTTGAAGAGGGCAAATTTATGATTGGTCAGCTGTGTATAAGCAGGCGATTTGGGTAGCGGGGTTAGTACACTATGATCTACACGGCGAGTGACACAGGGGTGGAGAGCTCTGTGCCTGATAACGGTCTCTATAGGAAACGTTTCCGGTGTAGGAGTAGATGACCGGTATGGCCAGCGGGGGGAGCTAGCGGGGGAGACTGTACTCTGAGGTGGGGGGGGGGGAGAGCTCTATTCCACAACATGTGATGTATCTGTTATCTACAGAGACCTCTATTCCACAATATATGATGTATCTATTATCTACAGAGAGCTCTATTCCACAACATGTGATGTACAGTATCTATTTTGGGTTGACGTTGCCTGAGTCACACATCGGGGAGTATCTTCAAAATTTAAAAGCCCCAGTTTTGTTGAAGTTCTTTTAGTTTGTCAACTATATGGACTGACGTTACCTACTACTGTTTAAAAAGTACCACAAATTATTATACTTTTGTGCTATCAGTATCAGTTCATTTTTAAGAGTAAAAGAGATGTCGCTGGATCTCTCAATTCTTAATTTGTGACATTATTCTCAAATTGGCAAACTTAATTGTCTATAGCACCATGGCACGATTGTCTATGGTGTGTTTTTGCAGAAACATATGGCGGCGTGATAGATGAAAGCGTGTTTCACTCTAATTCTTTAATAACGATCACATAATATGATAAATATATGATCAATCAACCTGACTAAAAAGGAAATAACACTTAGAAGAGACTTGATGTGAAATTATCTTCACTGCTGGGAGCAAAGGGGGGAAATAAATGCCAGTGCAAACAGAGGTTGCAAATCTTCATGCTGCATTAAATAAGATGTTTGACATTTCTGCTCGCTTGAACACAAAAGGGACCAAAATGGAGAAAAGTGGAGCGAACCACGGTACAAGACCATGGGTATCAGCCCTTTTGATCAACCAACCTGGGAGTAGGAAATATTGATTACGCAGGATAAACTTGCATACTGAGGGGCCTTCTTTTTGAATGTGGGCTGTTTGTTAATATTTTAGTAACTAGTTATTTCATCATCCCCCTGTAACGTTGTTGAGAGAGTGCAACCTTTGTGTTTGCACTGAAATCTTTGTTCCCTCTGGCCCCAACTTTGAAAGTAATTTTCACTAAATATGAGCTGTGGAAATGCAAGTAAAAAAATTTGCATTATTAATTAACATGCTCCAGTTGGACTTCCTCTCATCTATACGAAAATTACACTTACAACCTTTCCTTTGCCTAATTTATCAATTCATAGAAATATTTTAGACATACTAGTAAAAAAGTTACTCAGTTAGTTAGAAAAAATAAATAATAAAATTAGGCTTTTAGAGGGAATTAAATAGAGAATACAGAGCTGTGAACATAAAAATGACAGCACAAGCACTTA
The DNA here is from genome assembly GCF_964638095.1 of Poromitra crassiceps. Lineage (NCBI taxonomy): Eukaryota > Metazoa > Chordata > Actinopteri > Beryciformes > Melamphaidae > Poromitra > Poromitra crassiceps. Next base: position 47,567 of record NW_028151826.1, read on the forward strand.
GCTCTGTGCCATGGCCATTTTACACAGAAAACCTGCGGGTAACGATAAAGTGAAGCAAATGCTAATAAAATACCCTCAGATTGTCAATTTGTTTATTGTCCATATACATTTTTGTGCTAGTTAGTTCTGTCGCTGCCTTTCCACATTTCCCCTTTCCTTTTAGTTTTTAATTATCTTCGCAGGACCTTGGGCAGCAGCTCAATTCCAACATTCAATTCTGTGAGAGATTACATTTTGACACGGCTCAGTCATATTATTTGATTTTCAATTTCATAGCAAATGTAGAAACAGCCCAGCAGCCCTAGTCATGAATATGGTGCAGGTTGGATGCATAATGCACTGAGGACTTTAAGCAAAGGGAGATATACATAAATTGTGAAAAAATATGACTTGGCCTGCCTGTGAAAAGTGTTGGTGTGGTGCCCGGTCACTTCTGGTGCAACTCTGGTGATTCATTTTCTATCTCGCCATTGTTTTAGCTCATGAATGACAAGCAGCTACAGTATGGATTACTGCATAATAAACACAGCATGCCAAGATAGTCTTTTTATAATGAATGATTTGTGCCTTAATATATCCCTGTCACTCAGCGACAACTGGTAGTGTGGTATCAGCAGGTTGTGAATGTAACGCCTATAAGATGATTAAACTTGTCGGTTTTTACACTGTGGTAAACGTACAGGATGCAAGGTAGCAGTGCAGAGTACAAGAATAATAGTCAAGAATTATGTAAGAGGGTCTAGAGAGGGAGGGAGAGACGTGTGTGAAGAAGTCAGAAAAATAGGGCGTCCGGGTAGTATAGCGGTAGATTCTACCAACACGAGGGTCGCGCCCCGTATTACCTCCGGCTTGGTCGATCGTCCATACAGGCACGATTGGCTGTGTCTGTGGGTAGGAAGCTGTATTAGGGGTACTGTATGTGTTCTGGTCGCTGCACTAGCGCCTCCTCTGGTCGGTCGGGGCGGAAGGGAACTGGTGGGAATAGCATGATCATCTCACGTGCTACG